>NC_088886.1:55423127-55723127 GCF_037157495.1 Lathamus discolor | reverse complement strand
CCCTGGATGAAGAAGTATCTTCTCTGGCCCCAGGCATGATTACAAGAGATTTTAATTTTAGTATTCTACTATGCCAGTATTTGCACTATGCAGATTTTTAATCCTGATGGTAACAATTTACCAGTTGCCTGAGTCAAAGCTGTTCTGTCCTAGGACTCTCCTGAGTAAATGCCTTAACTATAATTAAACTTGTTTCCTGGTTGTCTCAGCCATTGTTATGTGTGTAAAACAATCCACATTAAGAGTGCCCTGTGTCTTTACAAAGCATGTCTGGTTGGTTGGTTTATTTCTTCATCTGCTTGTTTTGGGCAGTTTAAGGAAATACCTTGAAGTTACTATTGAATTAAGGAGAAAATGATCCCTCTACTTGTTCAAAGAAGAAAAACCCAGAACCTTAAACCATGCTTTTTCATCTACACAGTTCTGGAAATAATGCTGTGTATTGTGAAGCCTAAGTAAACGCTGCTTGTATCTTCTGAGTACAAAAACAAGGAGTAAGAAAGGAAAAAAACCAGAAAATCAAGTGTAAATGGAGGTAAGTTACAGCTCAAGTGGCTGTACTCATGGAAGGAAATAGAAGAGGTCACGTATCTGACACTGAGAAGCACATCTACGCCTACGTAAAACTTACATACTGGTCACAGCAGGATCTTGCAGAAACAAAATAATCAGGATCAGAGGCTACAAAAGAGTTTCTGGATAAATCCAGACAGAAAGGGGCATCCAAGAATACCACCTTGCCAAGCTGCTTGGTAAACACAAGGAATAAAGTTGAGTCTCCCGTTTTCATACAGATAAAGCCAAGTGACCAGCGAGAAAGACTGGCAGAAACACAGATCTACTCCAGAGTAACTGATAGATTTGAGATGAAAAAAAACTAATGCGAGACATAGAAAAGGCCCTGGTCCCGATCTTACAAAATAGCTTCTTTCCCCCTCTCAATTCTTTAAGGTTTTGGGACATCAGAAGACAGAACAGGAAATACATTTGCCATCCAGCTGTTCATGCTACCAGGATGAACCTGTGTGCGTAAGAGCTGTAAAAACACATAATAGAGGTGCCTTGGAACGACGGAAAAGGTTGCAGATAGGGAGCATGGCAGGAGACAAAGAACAGGATCCTTGCATTCATTTTGCAATTTTCACCCCCCGAGAAAGAAAGACAAGCAAACCAGCTAAAGAATAAGTGTATTTTCTGCATTTAAAACACTATTAACATAGGAATTGAAATGCTCTTTTCCTTCTCTGATTCATCTGCTTGCACCTGTTTTAGATAGAAAATGCAAACCAAACATGAACATTCTTACTTGCATGATTATTAGTATGAGTGGAGCATAATCTAGCTCAGTGTTTATATGTAACATCTGTTCTATTTTGTTTGCTCTTTTTCTTACGTGTTCTATCACAACAGAAAAATATCACAGATTTATGAAATTGTTTTTCAAACACCTTCAGTACCCACATGAACTGAATTTTGCTTACTTAGAAACAAGAACATGAGATATACTTCAAGTGCTACAATAGGTGCATGCAGTAAAAGTAACTGTATATGCAAGATGTGCTAGGGATAATGGTTAGGCAAGGTCTGAGTACGAGTTATGATACCAAACCAGAACTAGGATTCAAATACAGGCTTGGTACGAGCGAAATCTAAGTGAGCCCTGGATAACTTTGGAGAAGAACAGGAACTTGGTTGCTTCTGAGTAAGTTATCGTTACATGAAGCTGCAGGACAACAATAACCATGGAAAAGCTAAGCCCAGCTTACTCCAGATTTAAAAGATCTTCAAGTTTCATTATCAGCATCTGTTTGGTCATGTTGCAGATTTGGCTGTGAAAGTTTAAACCAGAAAACTACAGCCCCCTCCCTCTAATCTATCACTTTGCAATAGAACACAGTCTTTACAGATTCAATAAATTATTCATGGAGAAGGCAATATTACTATTAGACCCTGGGGTCTTGGGCTCCCCAGATGTAAAAGATCTAACTCTACACAATCAATCCAGTAGGATAACTCTGTTATACTCTACTTAACCCAGATTGCCTAGCAGGGTTTGAAAATGGATTAGTGGATGATGAGCTTGTTCTAAAAGCAATATTATCTCCCAGAAAAGCAGAGGATAATTCCTACTAGTGGGTTTAAGAAATAAAATGATCCTAGGTTGGAAAGAAACTTTGCACATGTTCTCTTAACTAGCTAGACACTGACACATGCAATGACTAGAGGTATGGGAGAAGCTAAGCTTCAAAACAGGCACCAATCAAAAACATTCCCACTAAGCATTGGTGTTCTTAGACTCTTAGAGAATAGAAAGAATCTAGACTGACAACAGGGTATCAAAACTGGCTTATTCTTGCAAATTTTCAGACTATCATCTGTGAAGTGGCAAGCAAGATTTCTGGAATGGCTACAACTCTTCATCATTACAGCAACTCCCACAACTAATACTGCTGCGCTGAGGATATCCTAATGTCCTTTTAATTACAGAGAGAGGCATAAAGCTGAAAGCATTTCTAGAGATCAGGAGTTTCATTGCTCTCTATTTTTGGTGACTATGGGACACTCAAAAAACCCCCAGCAGAATTTACCATGCATAATGATGGGTTCAGTTTTTATTTATCACAAATCTCTGGTTACTATCAAAGCACTGTGGCATGGTCATTTCTTTTGCACTTGTACTTTATTTGTTCAGAACATGCCCTTGAAATAGAGAAAATTATTTGAAATAGCTCCAGATTGGACCAGACAGAGAAAAGGAAAAGCACAGGGAGACTGACCTCTACATCATGGGTGTTCACCAAGCAGATCTGAGTTGTGCTCTTCTGGGAGGTCTATGGGGAAGCCCTGCTCTTTTTCACATGCTACCAGCCACATAGCCTCAACAGTGCCAAGGTCTGAGTCAGAAGTACGCTGCAGAAGACAACATACAAATACTCACTCAAACTGAAAAAAATTCATAAAATAAAAGAAATCACATGCTTTTTGCTTGCTATTGAGAAATATTCTAGATCTGCACTATGGCAGCTTCCCACCAAAGGCTAGTGTTGAAAGAATGTCCATTGAACTGGAGTTTTGATTGCACAACTGCGAGATTTACAAATATGTGAAGGGTAGGTGTCAGGATGATGGAGCTAGGCTTTTTTCAGTGATATCCAGTGATAGGACAAGGGGCAATGGGTGTAAACTGGAGCATAGGAAGTTCCACGTTAACATCAGGAAGAACTTCTTTACTGTAAGAGTGACAGAGCACTGGAACAGGTTGCCCAGGGGGGTTGTGGAGTCTCCTACACTGGAGATATTCAAGGCCCGCCTGGACAAGTTCCTGTGTGATGTACTGTAGGTTACCCTGCTCTTGCAGGGGGGTTGGACTAGATGATCTTTTGAGGTCCCTTCCAACCCTTGGGATTCTGTGATTCTGTGATTATGTCTCAAAATCTGATGCTAAGACTTACAATACTCCATGCAGAGAACAGAGACGTATTCCAAACTTCCTATGCATCTACTGAAAACAGCTCACATTTTGAATATCAAATCATCACAGAAAATCATTCCTAGGCAAGCCCTAGGCTGAAAGATGTCCGCATAAAACATTAGTTGAATACATTCAAGCTAACATATTTCCAGATCCAGTGGAGCAATTTGTAAGAGCAGTACCTACCACTGACATACATGGTCACTCCAGGGTTCTTTGAGAACGGAACTCCAGAACTTAAAACATTTACACTGGTGTAATCTCTCTTGTTAACAAAATGGCAGCATGACAAATACAAGGTACTGCATAGCCCCCTCTGCTGAGCATGTTTTCTCTCCTCTTATTCCTCAGTACTTTTCCTCCCTACATGTATTTTTGTTTTCTGTGTTGCTACCTGGCTCTTCCCTTTCAGACAGCCTCTTCCTGACAGTTATCAGGGTTTAACATACTGTACTAGGAGGCTCGTGAATATTGCTCTTTGATTTCTAGTGCTTTATGATGAATGGCTGGGAATCATTGCTGTAGAAAAGGAATAAAAAAAGGAAAGAAAAATAGTTTCTGAAAACCTTTGTGCTGTCGAATTCTGCCTGCAAACTCTCCAGCACTGAATCGCTTTGTTACAGAACTGGCACTCTGGATGCATTAAACCTTCCCTCCCTACCCCTCAAAACAGCAAGATATAACATGGGAAAAATGAGGGTATGAACCTTGATTTGGATGTGTCCTTTCTTGTATTTTTCCTTCTTGATTTTTACTCTCTTGTTTTTTTAATGCCTTCCCAGATGTGTTAAAATTTGAGGTTTTGTGTCTTGAATCCTTCGTCGTGTCTCAACAGACCCCAGAAAAGAGAAGAGCAGCTCTAAAACAGAAAGAGGGAAGTCTGTCCAACTGCAGGCTTCTGGGAGGGATCTGATGAAAGGTCTCCTACCTCTGTGTTTCTTTAGGGGCCTCATCTTTGACCCAGAAACTTTTCACCAGAAATTCAAGGAATTTATAAGCTTTTCCAGGTTTTCAAGAGCACAGAAGTGAAATACATCCCCAGAGGACTGGGTGTAGTCCATCACACCCAGGCAGAACACAAGCTGCAGGCTCCACACCTTCTAGAAGCCTTGGCAACATACTTGTACCTGGGAAATTCCAGCCAGGAGGAGGGCCACGCTTGCTGTGTGCTGCCATCATATCCACCCAGCTGGAAATCCAGCCTGGTATCACTGCTGATGACCCTTCTGCAGTACCCTGCAAAGCAGCAAAGATGATGATGGTGAGACTAGCTCTTGATGCCACAGCTGTAGGTGACAGATGCTGCTCTCATTCTCCCATGTGGCAACCCCACAGTCCTCGGTGAGAGCTGTGGGTACGGAGTATGTTCAGAGAAGCAGACCACTGACTGCTCCATTGGGAATGAACAAATGACTGCATTTTTTCCCTCTCCCCATGAAAAACAAGCTTTCTGTCTTCATTGCTTGCTGAGAAAATAGAGTTGTGAGTACGAATACCAGGCAGCAAAGTTTATGTTCTGTATTTTTAACTCTTTTTAAGGCAGTAACTCAAAGCATATACTACGACATACGGCTAGCTCAAATGTGAAAGCAATTTCCTAAGATCTTCAAGAGAAGTCTAACAAGCACTGCTAATGCCAGGGAAGGAATTAAACCTATTTCCATTAACTGAGAACCACATTCTTAGAGTTGGGTCTCAGTCCTCTCTATTGTTCCCATGACCTTAAAAATACACTTTTTCCTTGTGGTTCCTCCTTCTTCTAAGTGCCCTAATTTCCCACTCTGGACTAATGAAAAACACAGAAACTGATGGTCCCTGCCACAGAGGGCCAACAGCCTACAAGTAGTAACAAAGAACACAGTGACAAGTGCCAACAAGGGAAGGAAAAGAAGCATTTCTGAGCATTTCTTTCATTAGGATGAAAGAGTTCTAATTTATCACTTTTACCTTGCTTTGCTTCCATGAATGACAAGATTCAACTCCAGTTCAGGATTCATGTGCTTAAGGCACACATAGCAGTAACTTTACAGCATTCAGCCTTCTTCAGCATGAGGGAAAAATACAGAAGAACACATTTCATAGTACGGCCTAGTGTTTGGCAACTTCTTGCAATTCTCAGTCTCTGATCCAGCAATGCTTCTATATCTTTCTTACCAACTGCAACACAGCACAAGCTGCACAACTGCACAAGCTCACACAAGCCTAGGAACAAGGAAAGGCTATGGGTTTATCTTGAAGGTATACACATGATAAACCATTAAACAGGATAAGAAAAAACCTAAACGCTTTTTTACTTTAACAACCGACCACCCTGCCAAGAGGACGTAGGTATGGACCAAACAGCTATTTACCAGAGGGAAAAGGAAGCAATATAGGGAACATATCCAGCCTATTAGAGCACCATGCACCAATTATGTTACAGGACTGTCACCATGCATCTGTGCCCATCTATATTCAGACAAGAGCTTGAACAAGAAAATGAGTATCACTTCCCCCAGTGAAACCTGCTGATTTCCCAGGGAGGCTCATAGGGACTCCCATGGTCCCTGCAGATAGTGCTGCTTGGCCCCAAGGCCTTATGCAGCTGAGGCTCCTCTGAGGCTGGGTAGGGGACCAGCAGCAGCCACATCAGCCCACGCTCCTCAATGATACTGTCCCACGGCACTGAAAGGATACTTCCAGTTTGGTTTGTCAACTTTTCAGTGAAGTGGTTCATTGCATTTCACCTGTACCTTTTAACATCATGCAGAGAGATTCTGTCTTCTCGTCTGCTGGCTAACAAGTGGAGAAAGCCATCAAAACCAAACAGAGGAACTGCATTCTGTGCTGCGTGACCTCCCAGCGGGCACTCCCAGCACACATGAGTATAGAACCAGCTATACTTGTCTAGTTTTGTGGTTGTAATGGTGCTGATATAGAGTAAGTTAGCTGGAAGACAGATCAGTACTCTCTAGTCCTTACTGGCTGGTGTGTTAAAAGGCTTTGCAGAGAGACGTATCACTGCACTAAGAAGCCACTTTGCCCTGTGAAATTAAAGTGCCAGGGTCTCAGGTGAATACATGTCTCTTGGCTAGGTCACAATTTCTTTCTTGCTAAGTCCAACTTCTTTGCTGTGATGTACCAGATCAGCCTGACGGCTTTGATGGGATTCGTAGGATTTTCATTTTTCCTGGGAGCCTGCTATGTTTATAGGCAAGAAATACTGGTTTGCCTCTTCTTTCCTGTTTCTGCAACAGTTCTGTAAAATAGCTCCACCTTTTAGGGGGCTGCATTAAATCTTTTACTACTACAAAAAATCCTTGATTTGCAAAGGAATGCTCAGACTAGGAGCAGCTTCCATTGCAACAACCCTCCCCCCTTTGGTAAAGTTTGCTTCACAAAGTTGCAAACTACTGTGTTTTAGAGGCAAGCACTCAGAAAGTTTAACATTAATGTAAGCTTCCCTTCCCCCCCCCCCCCCCCCCCCCCATTTGTTCTGGAGTATGCATTTTGGGGCAGGGTGGTTAAGTGAGAAAAATAACAAAAGATCCTCAGTAGAAAAGGTCATTTTCTGGCAGGAATTTCAGTTCATACTTATTAAATGCTTACATGGAGCTTGTTTTATGGTTTGCTTGCTTTAAAACTAGAACAACATTCAGCTCTATATTCAGAATTTGTATGTCATGTTTCAGCCTGGAGCATATTTTTATGGTTAAGTTCTAAACCCTGAAACTCAGAATTCATCATAAATACATAACAACTCCCTAGCAATAACATTGCCAACATCATCGCTATAATGATAAAAATGATTAAATGCTATCATTCTGTTTGAGACATCGCCAACAGATTTTGTGCTAAGTGCCTGCAATTAGAGCTCTGTCTTTTGTAATAACAACATATTAATACGAACGCTGCCAGTATCTTTGCAACTTCCAAAGTATTATTAAAATAAATAAGTTCAGGGAAAAAAGAAAAGAGTAACACAAACAGGGAAAACAGTTTCACAATTATAAAAGCCCTTGGCAATAGACACTTCAGCTTTAATATAGACCTGAATTTCTTAATACAGGTTACCCAGAGCAGGAGGCAAGTTCTGTGCTACCCTGATTTACCATGCCTGCCTGGGATTACTAAGCATTCAGAACATTATACTCTGTAAAGCCTAGGAGCATCCTAATGAGCAGGGGGAGTGAAATTAAATTAGAATAAATACATAACTTGATTTTGTTTGAAGTATAACAGAGGGGCAGCAATAAGATTTGTACTGGCAGCAAGTTGCTTTTTCCCCCAGTCTCTTCATTACTCATTACAAATAAGTTAGTTAATTGTTAAATAACAAAAAAAGAGACACTAATTCGAGTAGCGGCTTTGACATCTGTGAGTATTCAAAGTTAAAACTTAATTAGAAGTTAAAACTATGTTGTTTTATTGATGCATACTTCGCATTTTTAGCCCTTTAAACATTAAATGGAGGTTCACTTAGGAAGGGACATAACAATGAAACATTTAAATCCAGGGCTAGTTTTCTCCTCTAGCTAGTGATACTCCTGACACAGTCACTATCAAAATGAGAGCAAAACAAGAAACCTGCCAAACATGAGCAAGTATTTCCATCTTGTTTCCAGAGTAAATTATTGTCTCCGAATTGCCACTGTTCTTACTCCAGTTTTATTCTTTCTTCATTCATCAGCAAGGGAATTCACAGGCACCAGCCTCCCTTTTCCCTCCCAACAATGATACTCCACTAATAAACTCTTACTGCCTTTTTCTATCTATCAAAGCCACAGCATAAACGGCTGCCTAGGAATCCTGGCCACTCAGACACACATACTGCAGACCCCCCTTGGGAGCAGGGAGAAGAACCCTGTGCCAAACAGCAATTAGAAGATAATGGCACTAAAATGCCTGAACCTGGGAGTTATGCTCTGTCAACCCTTGCAGGACTCTTATGTGCCTGAGAATTAAGTCATTAACAGATTAATCTATTGTTCAGTATAAAGGATTTCCATCTCTCTATGCAGGTTTGACATCAACAAAATTGACCACCTCATCAGAAGATATAAATTCTTCATCCTCATTTCCAAAAGGCAGTGAAATCCATTGCTTCATAGCTTGTTTGCTCCAAAAACCAAATCACTGTCACAGTTTGAATATTGCCCTCCAATACAAGCACATACGCCTGATCTTCTATAGTACCCTTGAATAAAGAGAGACCTAAAGTCACAAAATCTGGAGAAGCCAAAACATAGTTATATTAAAGCAGGTAGGTACATTGATGATCTTCAGTGTACAAAGTGAATGGTGAATCTGGTTTTAACCTGATGACTAATTGTACTGACCATCATGCAGACTACATAGCATAAGCTAGAACATTTTGCTTACAGAAGCTAGACCATTGCTACTAAGAAAGAGTGAGTTTTAAGTACTGGTGACAGTGAACATTGCTGCTTTAGCTTACAGTCCAAGTAACAGCCAAGAGATTAGTGCTCAAACACGGTATTATGAGCTGTGTTTTCTAGCTGATACACAGTATTAAGGACTCATCTGCATTACAAAACACGTGTTTAAACACAAGCAGGAGAGGTTACATTAGTGAAGTAATGATTGTGATGTTATAGTAGTCAGCATGGTCAAGGGAAAATTGTGTTCAGCTTCATGGATTAAAGCCTGGTGGACAACAACTTTCTGCTTCTGAGCTCTAGGTATTTTCCCCCAGCATAAGGAATTCTGCCTGTTGGTCTTTGCAGAATCTGAAGGAAGGAATCAGCCAGATTTGCAATGTGGAAAAGGAAAATAAATCCAAGTCACTTTAGGGACTGAAGTGTGTATTAGACATGTGAAATCCTCACTGAAGTTTTTTTAAGAACAAATAGGATAAATACCTGCTGGGAACAAGCCAGATATTCCCATTCCTTTCTCAGTACAGGGTTCTGACTAGCTATCCTCTCAAAACCACTCCAATTCTGATACTTTCAGGATTTTCCTATTTACAATATTGTTCCTGCATCCCTCCTGGTCCAGTCCCATCACTCCAGTCAGTCTCTGCAGCCAAAGTATAAAACATGACAAAATGATCCCACGACTGTAGGGCTGTTATAGAGCAGGAGAAAGAGTCAATAGAATACTGTTGGGACTGAGAGGGCTGATCAGCCGGCAGGGTGGCAAGGATGGTGTACTTACTGAAGAA
This sequence comes from Lathamus discolor, assembly GCF_037157495.1. NCBI lineage: Eukaryota > Metazoa > Chordata > Aves > Psittaciformes > Psittacidae > Lathamus > Lathamus discolor. Next base: position 55,713,489 of record NC_088886.1, on the reverse strand, counting down.
GAACCTCCCTGGGAGTCTCTGAAGACTAAGCCATGCTTCCCTGCCTTTGACAGAGAACTTCCTTTACACTTCTTGTTGGAGAAGGCAAAAAGGAGCTTAAAGGATGTTGAGTTTGTTAAATCTAAAAAGAAAAGTTATTGAAAGAGGCGTGAAAATGCAGAAAATCACATCACTAATAAAAACCTGGCTGAAAAGTTGTATTGAAGGCTAGAGCAAAGAAAAAAAAATCATGATATCAATTCATAATACATCACGTGTTTTTAATGAACTTTTCTAGTCCCCAGCTCAAATCCTGACACTTGTTATTTCAATGATTTTGGATGCTCTTTCCAGGATTTCTGTGGAAAAAAAAAAAAAAAGAAGAAAAAGAAGCCATTTTCAAACCTTGAAAGAAATTGGCTCGCATATGTAAGTTTAAATTATCCATCACCCTGCAGGAGGAGTCAAGCAGAATCGAAGGCCATCTCGATGAATAATCAAGGTAAATTTGTCACATTTTTTACTGTGCTGCATACTTCCAGAGTTTCATAAAAAGAGCCACATAATTAGTTTAGCTTACCAGGGAAAAAAAACACTTGAATGACAAGGTCAGGCTCTTGCCCTTTCAGTAAATTAGAGAAGATTGCCATAAATTGCATAATATAATGAAACACCAATTTGCATATTTGCTGCTATATTAAAAGGGATCAGTTTTAGCTCGCAAAGCAGAACAAATAAAAACATGCATTTTAATAACTCAAATTACTCCCAGGAAGTGACCCTCAGCAGAAAGCCTGATTATCACTACTTAATTAGAAAGCCTTGGAAATCTAAATCCTCCTTTAAATCCTATTCTGTGTACAGTGAAAGATGAAGCCGTGAGTTTTGTCTTAGATTCAATATTTACTCTTTACTAATATGTTTGCAGGGGAGACTTTCCAAAGCATGATGAAGACATGCAAAAAAAATTAATATTCAAAGGGAAGAGTGCATCAAACCTGTGTTGGCTTGCAGGTGCAAAGCAATTAACAAGCTGGCATTTGCAGTGCTTTTAATTAATTAATTGAAAATGCAAAGCTGACTTTCATTTCTTTAAATGTTTGAACATTTTATCCATCAATAATGAACTGCTACTTACTCACTGCGGTGGCTACAACAGCTGGGAAATGAAAAACTTAGTCCTGTAGAAAAAGTGCATAGGAATTTCACATTCACATTTCTCCTTGCCACTGAGGAATGTACTACAGCGTGAAACTCTGGATGATGTGGAGGCGAATCTTGTGCGTGTGCTTAGCTATAAAAATAACCTGTGTTCTGTATTACAGTCCAAGCTAGAATAGGAATTAAAATCAAAAGTTACAGCATAAAATGTAGTGGGGCTTAATTTTTAATTTAACTTAAAAAATTAAATGCTGTTTGCTTTGGGAAGTCAAGGGATTTTCTTTTTTCCTAAGAATAAAACATTCTTCCCTGATCTTTAAAGGTTAAAATTATAGTATAAGAAGAGATTGACTCATTTCTAAGTGCTTGCAAACAATAAGTAGTCAAGAGAAATGTGTTGTGATTAAATTTACAAGTTGGTATCACTCGAATGATAAATGTATTGTTTTCAGCAGGCAGATTTTGGTCAGTATGTATTTAAAAGACACTACCATTAATATACTTTAATTAAAGCATAAATGCTACATTGCTACTTCACTAGGCATTCACTCAGCTGGAACTAACTGTATTTGCTTAATCTACAATTTTAGATGTATTAGCAAAAATAAATGTTGGTGAATGTAAGAGCCTGATTACATATCTTGGGTAAATTGGTGATAATGAGTCAAGAGACTTTGTGTTCATTCACATATATTAGAATAAGAATCATTATGAAATTAAAGCTAAGATTAATCCTGCTAATGACACCATGGAGCATCTGGGAATAAGATAACCCAGATGTCAAATTCACTGTGATACTGTGCTGCTATTTGATAGAGTAACCCCTTGAAGTGTTCTTCTAAGGCAGCTAGCTGGTACCCCACAGTCCCAGCACTTGAAATGCAAATGAGTGACAAGATAGACTAATAATGAGAGCAGATTCTAGCAGTAAGGAAAATGAATTAATTAAAAAAAAAAACCCTGAACCAGTGATAAGAACAAGCAGCAGGCAACCCAATGTCCTCAATTAGGGTGGATGACATCTGCAGTGTATTTCTCTCTAATAAAGCCCTCACTCTGTATTCCAAAGCACACGATTCTAACACTGTTAACATTTTAATGTCTTGGGCGTGCATGGTAACATTAATTACAAGATGATTTGGATGACTTCTGAATCTCTTTTATGTCTTCCACTGAGTAAAAATCTGAGTTGCAGCTTTGATATCATAAATAAAATGTAGAGACCTGCCAAGCATTAAAGCTCTCCTGAAGTAACTCAGATCTGCTAAGTTACATTAAACCTTTATAGCTAAGCAAAGAGCATTCTCTATGAATTTAAAGAGGGTCAGTGTCTATACATTTTAATGGCAAAGCTTTACAGATCTCCAGCATTTTTCTTTAGACTACAGCTGTTGTTGTTTTTAATTACTAATGAATTTAATCTACTGTTTTGTTGAGCTCAATTTACCTTCTCCATAGCATTTGTTCAGAAACTCACACCAGGATTAAGTGACTTGCTTCCTCATTTCCCCGACCCACTATCTTCTCTTTCTTGCTAACTGCTCTGCTCCTTGTCTGGAATGAACAATTGTTAGCAAAACCACTCCCAAAACAAGACCAAGAAGAACTGAAATTAATTCACTGTAGCCCAAGACTCAATGGGCAAATCAAGACCAACACAGGATCCCTGTGCACTTCTCAGATTCCTGATGAAATGCAGTGGCACCCCATCTTCACTGCAGTTATTAGGCAAGCTAAACAGCACTGCCATCATCCCTGCATCAACAGTATACACACTCTGTTTGGGGGGGGGGGGGGGGGTTGGGTAGGGGGATGTGAAATGAACAAGGGTCAACTTTTGTTGAGGGAAAGCACACAGCATCCCTGGGTTTGTTCTGCCCTGAAACTCTCCCTGGGAATGGCTGAGGCAAGATGCTCAACCTTCTTGCAGCTTCATGCATCTTGTAGAACTCCACAACAGGTTACAATACACAGTTCAGTAAGAGCTTTGTGAGAAACATCACTGTAGGAAAGGCCCACATACACTTGCAACTAACATTTCTTTGGGGCAAATAAGCAAATAATGTAAAAGATTTGACCTCTTCTTGAGACATAAGTTGACCAGAGTCTTTGTGCCAAAGCCACAACTGACTCACTTCTATGCATCACTTACAAGAACAAAGCAACCATAATATGTCAATCCCTAGTTAAGATCTGTGGTCATAAGATTTGTGATAGGAAGCTGTTCAAACCATTTCATCTGGTTATAAACCTTCTCCCTCAGAATCTCACATCTGTGGCTATTTCTGATGACATTTCTGGGATACCACCACTAGCCCATCTTCTGCTTTTTTGGGTTCCACAGCACATATACTCTTCTCTGTCTCTCCCAGCTGTATATCTATAAACACACACCTTTTTCTTGGGTTCCTCCCCATCCCCAAATGTATTGATACAAGACATTTACTGCTCCAATTAAATTTTGTACAACTCTGAGACAAGGTAATTGAAGAGGAATGTAGAGGAAAGCAGACTGGCCTTGGGATCCTTGCCTTCAACTACATTTTAGGTGCATTTTAGAGGGTAATTCATACAAACTCTCATTTAATGCAGATGTTCTTTCCTTTTTTCAGCTTTCACAGCCTCAAGAATTAATGAAGCACTGAGAAATTTCAGAGACTACCTTGATGTTAATAAATTTAAACCCTTCCTCTGAAGAGCAAGAGCAATTATTTCTACTCTTATTTTGTTGCAACAGATCTTGTCTTCCAGGCGGAGCCAGCGGCACACTTGTGCTCACTCTTTATGACAGAAATTGAGGGGGAATTTACTATTCAGAATTTGAAAGGTTTTTGTTGATATAATCAAAAAAGGGTACCCCTTTAGATACTTTAGTCCATAATTTGCTCTGTCAGGAAAGTAATTCACATAGATAAAGTTGCATAAAAGACTCCTTTTCCCTGAACAAAGATATGACAGCACCCATGTCTTCAGTCTTCAATTACCATCCACAGCTCTGGATTTTAATTTCATTTCATATAAGATGGAAAGCTTATATGGTTGTTCTCAGCTCAGCTCCCCCAGATCAGCTGTATGGCAAAAGGACTTGTAAAGCTGGAGTAATTCACTCATTGCCTCACTCATTTAGAGCACTGAAAAGTTTGCTCAAGTATCCCCAAAGCTAAGTTCAAACAAAGAGTTCAGCACGTCCACACCTCAAAGTAAATCTGTACACTCAACTGCAGCTATTGGAACGTACGGATAGCTAGAAGCATGGCCTGTTCCAAATGCAATCTTTTCTTATGGTAGGTTCATGTAGCTGTAAATCATCATCTGCTGTTCTTGACATACATGCCATGTCTTTGTTGGTGGTCTTTGCTGAGAGACAGAGATTTATCTTATCCCAGCCTCCATCCTTTATCCTATTAATCAGTGTCTTAATTTCAACTGACTTTTGAGCAGGAGTGACTACTGTCTGAGAGCCTTCCCATTTTCTGGACAAGCTGTCTCTTCCTAAGGCTGGCCTTGCACTAGCCTCTGCCTTGCTGCTTCCCTCTGCTCACCCCTGCAATTCCCTGGCAGTCAGCTGGAGGTCCTAAGCTGTCTGACCTCCTTTGTTTTCCTTCCTTGGAGTTGGCTTGCTGGGGTGCCTTCACAGAGCACTGCATACCTGCAGTGGTTTCACCTTAACCTGCAGTAAACCAAAAACTTCAGCAGAGTTTTAAAACCCCATAGCCTGTACCTGAAAATAAGACCAGATTCATTCCTTTCATCTACTACGACATAGCACAATGCACCTCCTCACTCAGAGTGAACTCAGAGTAAGTATATAACCACTGAAGGTTGCTTGGGTTTGGGTTTTGTTTTAATTTAATTTATAATAGAAGCTTCATTATAGGGAAAAAAACAACCAACAAACCCAAACCAAATCTGATTAAATATGCATAAAATGTGTCTTTTTTAATAGCTGCAAAAGCTTATAATATAACCACAGGGACAAACCACAGAGATCCAGAGGGGAAAAATCACTGAAGTGTTAATAAAAATACCCCCTTAAAAAGGTAACTAGGATCTACACACTACAGCTTTCAGCAGGTAAGTTTAGTAAATTGCAAGCCAGCATTTTCCATTCCCAAGGACAACTACACAGGGAATTTCCAAGCCAAAAGTTTAAGTCACAGTTACACAGGTCTTGCCTTCCCCTGTGCTTGGGCAAAATTGCCATTAATATTAATGGCAGACAGGCATGCATGTAAAGGAGAGAAACCCCTAATTAGTGTCGTAGCACATGCAACATTCCTAACAGGGAAACCATTTTGTATGCCCTAATTGCTTGAAATTGGCAACAAGTTACCATATGCATCTGTATCAAAGGCTACAGAAGCTCATGAATTCTCCAGTGGTAGGAAAACGTGCCCATACTGCAGAGTTTGGGTGACAAAAGCAGTCTGTGTCTGTGTTATCCTTACAACCTTTGCTACCTAGCCAAGGGGTTCACTGACCACTGTTCCTGCTGCATCCCTCATATCTCAGAGGCGAAGCATAAACACCCGTGTTTTACACCAAGGTAGAGAGATTTTTCAGCATGTTTAAACAGATCTGACTGATCGGTCTCTGCTGAAATGCAGATATAGCAAAACTGCACTAAAACCACACTGAAGCCTTACAAAACCTGCATAATTGCACTGATGATGTTAAAAAGTAGGGTCTTCTTCCACTTACAGATTTCTTCATGCAAATTACAAGAAAGTCCAGTTTAGCTGCAGAAAGACATTCAAGGTCCAAGTCATGCCTGCTACAATTTCTACAACACATTAACACTGCTGTAAAAGTATTGCAGGACTCTTCTCACTTTTAAGTCAAAGTTACTATTTTTGTCCTAACTAGAACAATAGACCAATTTTATCTGCCAGAAAATGTAAGTGGAATTCTATGAGCAGCAATAGCGATAGCAAGTTCTTACAGAGAAAAGCTTTAAATTCTCAGAACAACTACTTTTTTAGGTTTCTAAATCTTTAAATATACATTACTTAAGCATCTGTGTTTTCCTCTCTTAAAAACATCAGAGCAAGTAATTCCTCAAGTAACTCAGTTAACTTCTCACTGATGTAACAGACCTTGTTTTTCCTACAGAGATTCAGAGAGAGAGAAATCTCCTATTCACCCTTTTTAAAATGTTTAATCTGGGGGAAGGAAACACTGTGTGGAACACTTTCACCTAAATACTTCATTGGAAGCCAGCATAAATAGAAAACTGGCATCAACCTACTTCACAAGAACCGTGACTGGCTCCACTTAGTATTTTCTTTTCTAAACATGGAAGTTTCTTTCCAAAACACAAGTTCTTTCCTAGATTTTTTTTGGTTTTAGCAGCAGTCTTCCTTCTTCTAGAACCAACATCTGAAAGTGACCAAAGCAAAGTCTGAGAAAGGGGAAGTTTACTCATATAGGAGCTCAAGCAGTAATAACACATCCACCAGTTACAATAAGACAAACCTGCCATGTTGTATTTGTAGATAGACTGTTTGGCCCCTAATACTCAGCTTGGACGAGTTCAGTGTTTCCCTGGCTGGTTTACTGTCATGCCCATCTGTCAGAGTGGCATAGTGCCCATTCACAAGGTAGAATGCCAGTTTCCACCAGAGTATGGATACTAATCAAAGACCAGTTTAGGAGGAAAGCCTATTGGATGCAGCTAATGACACCTTATTTACAGAGATCTTCCCGGTGTCAAGCAGTGCCAAATTAAGAACACATGCTACATTACAAGGATCACATCTGTTAACAAATATTGGCACTTTGTCACTGGCATCTGCCTCTTTTGTTAATCCGTTTTGGTAGTGAAAGGGCTGCCTCAGAAGAAGAGGTGTTTGGTCCTCATCCTTCCAGCATAATCACAGATTTACCCACCACGAATACCCCAATAACAGGTCAAAGTCTGTCAATGTTACCTCTGTGTTCATCTCCTCCCAGGGGTCAGTGATGCCCTGTAAAAAGCTGTGAAATTACAGAACTATAATACCTATTCAAATGAGCTTTTTAATGTGTTTGAGGGTTTATTAAGCCAATTGTCATCCTGTCAGCAGCAAGAGAACATGACTGCAGAAAACACTGACAAGTAATAAAAAGGGGAGAAACGACTGTTGTATATTCTTGGTACAGCTGAGCTTGTAATCTAAGTAAAAGAGTGAATTAAACACCTCAGCCCAAAGGAAAAACCAAACCACAGAGTACCAAAGATGATGTTCCTTGGGACTCCTTTGCTCTTGTACATCATGTTTTGCTTTTTATTTATTAAAACTGAACAGTATGGATGTATTTAGGCATGGACAAGATGGGCCAGTACTGAAAGGCCTCTGTACTGAAGGCATGCAATTACACCAGTCTCCATTTTAAGATTATTTCCAGTTCCACCACAACAACAAACTGGAACATGGTCATCACTTCTAACTACTACTGTAGTACCTGCCAGAGCCTGGGCTCACAGTCCTGAGCAAGCAGTTTGCCATGAGTCATGCCATGGATAGTAAATCCAGAAGCTGCCAGTGCCTGGCAGCTGTCTCAGCAGTGCTCTTTGTGGTTGTGAAGGAGGGAGGTGGGCTGGCTCCCCATCCAAGCAGATGGGTATATGAGCACTAGGAGCTCCTCTCCTTCGGGAACTGCTGCCACATCTCCCATTTTGCCATTGGAAGGGAATGGGATCTCCACTCCTAGCAAGTGTCTCATTTACCCTTAGTCCAGCAGAAAGAGAGGAAGGCATATGGGATGTAACAAGAGGGTGAGACTGAGAGGATGTTACTGCTTCCTGCCTTCTGGGGTACAGAGGCAACCAATTACCAGGGATCACCAGCATTCATGTAAAAGTATCATCATACATCAGGAGCAAGACACTTTTACTAATCTCCTTTCAGGTATCTCACCTTGGTGAAGACACCAGGACCCTGTTCTCTTTGCTTCATTGATGAGATGCAGTTGCCTGGCTGCCCACACTGCAGCACGGCACACCACTATGGATAATTTACAATAAGACAGGAAGCTCTCGGACTCAGTTATCTGGCAGCATGCAGCATACACTGGAGGTAGCTTAAAGGACTAGCTGAATATTCTTGAACAGACACCAAGAACATCAATCCTGAAGAATCTGTTTTGCACTGGCTCTGAAAAGGAGAAATTCCATTTACATTTTGGTGTCTTTCTAGGGCACCAAAAGTCTGTGAACAGGATGATGTTACCGTGAGGGAGGGCATAGTGCTCCTCAGTAAGTACTGAGGATAAGATAAAACTTCAGTCTTCCTGTGATACTAAGAACAGCTCTGCCCCATACCTCATCAATAAGCACTGATCACTACGTAGGTTCAACTTCACGATTCAGAGTGAGCCAGATGAACCATTTAAAATTAAATGAAGGCACAGTGCTGTGTGCCTATGCCTTTGGTGTACATGTGTACTACTATCTCCCTGCACCACCAAACAGACATTCATCTCGGTTCTTACCAAAATTAAGATGTAAAGCAAGTGGTTCTTTTCTTTCTATAAGCACTGAGTTGACTATGCTCTTCAGTGGCACTGCAGTGTTTCACTGGCCAACCAGCAACAATTTAACCAGTCAGGACATACAAATAGGGACTGAAGAGTTTATTGAATGACCCCAAGAAGTTATGGTTACCAGAGCTTTTACAGTTGGTTCCTTCCTCTTCCTTTATAGCAGCACATCTTAAGCAAAAGCATCGCTTCACTAGATAGAAACACGAAACATATAATGATACAAACATCACTGTCCAGCTTCGCTTGTGAATTTATTTAGCTTAAATAGTCTCGAAGCACCAAGTGACATTTGTGATAATGTCATAGGGGAAAAATCTTTAACTGCCTTCTGGATTTACCTGGCAAGTGAAAGATGTCATTCTAAAGAGAACGATATTCCTTTTATACATCTCCTGTCATCCAAATTAATCCTGTTTGGCTAACTAAACAGGAATATCCTTAACCATAAAGCTGCAGTCAGTACTGGACACCAACAGCTTAAAACAGGAAATCAGAATTTCACCCACTTGGCAGCAATTACAAGAGGCACAGCACAATTAACCACAGCTCAGCTTCTGAGCTGGGGGTGTCCTGGGCATGTTTGATGCATGCTGAGTACCTGCATCCTCAGCATCCAGCTTTCACCTTGCCTGTGCAGCTAGCAATCCCAGCAAAGATGTCATGCAAAGAGTGCACCTAAGTCAATGCTGAGAAGTCTGTTAAACCACCAGAGCACTTCCCAGCACACAGAATGGCTCCAGTACAAACCCTGGTCATATCTGCTTCTTGCTCACCAGGGAAATGCATTGGAATCACTGTTAAAGTGCATCTACAGCTCTGGAGTCCAGGTTATGCCACTTAATTTTAGACACATACGAATTAGATATCACTCAAATGCTTTCTCTAGAGGATGTGCAGCTCCAGAAGGCATTTCACGTCTTAGGTCAGCTAAACTGCCCTTTTTAACAATCTCTCCTTCCCCCACAACTAGAGAGAAAGCCAAGGGTGACACAGTCTCCTCAGATAGATCCTTAATGATTGGTGGCAGGAGTCACTTTTCATTTGATGCACCTAGTTCAGAGAAGCAAAAAGGCATTTCTTGGCTAGTGATTAATCAGGAAATACCTGCTTATCTAACCCTAAGTATCAAATCACACCTCTTCAAGGGTTCCTGTCTGGTCAGTCCAGGTACATTGTCTCCAGCCATCTGCATCCTTAGACCTGAGGAGGCTGTGTGGAGCCGCTAGCCTGTTCAAGAGGGCTGGAAGCCCTGGCAAAGCCTTACAAACCAGCTACCATCAGGGAACAACCACCAACACAAGAGAAGGTTTTGCCTCTAGTACCACAACAGGACTCCACAGGTGCCTGGCCATAAGGCCTACTAAGACTGCAGCAACTGAGCTGAATAAAGTAATGATGCTGCCAGGACAGCTGAAAAGCAATCCTAACAGAAAAAATTAAAGGGAAGGGCTAATAGAAAAGTGAGCCTATTCATGTTTTATTCTTTTACATATAAAAAAATATTAATTTATGTACATTTAAAAGGCTAAGGATAGAAGATAGAGGCTGCAGGGTGTGATGTCTATGAACCTGAAATAATATATCCATCTAAAACCAATTCATATTTATTAGCGGAATAAATCCTTATAATTCTTTCAGAAAGTCTCAGCATAGATTCAAAGGACGGTTTGGGTTGGAAAAGAATCATAGAATCATATAAGGGTTTGGGTTGGAAAGGACCCTAAGATCACCTAGTTCCAACCCCCTTGCCATGGACAGGGACCTAGACCATGTTGCCCAATGCCCTCAAGCCAAACAATGTTCCAGGTTCTAGCCCAACAATCAGAACTGGAAACTTATGTCAGAGAACACTATTGTAAGTGCTATTAAAGTGATCGGCATGTATTTCCTTCACTTCTGAGGAAAAAGTCTGCTTCTAAACATTTTATCAAATGCTGCCCTCTAGTGAACAGATGGCTTGCAGAGGAACACAGAGTACCACAGTTGTATGGTCTAAATGAGAAACTTCACCAAAATAACAGAAGCACCTCCCAGTCGAGACAAAGGAATCAAATGAGATGTCTGGATCATCAGTAGCAATTCTGACACTGTTATGCTATTGCTGGCGATGTTTTTTCTCCCTTCCTATTTTATAAGCATTCAGTGTATTTAACCACTAGAATGTATTCTGTATCCTCCACATCTCCAGCATCTTTCCATATTGTAAACCTCCATTAGGCATTTATATTTTGTATGCTCTAATTTTATTGATATGTTTTACTATCAGACTTTCCATCATCATGAAGGTAGCCTGCTTGGAATTACATTACATTAGCCTTCAAGATAATAAGAGTTCAATAGCATTGTATAGATACCTGCAAGGGAATAAAAGAGCAGTGAAAAATGCCTACCACTATTCTTTCTCCTCTCACAGAAGGGATATCTCCCATGCTTCACTTGCTTATATAAAACTTGAGCTTCTCCTTCTTCCCATTTGATGAAAGAATTTCTCTGACAGTCAGAAAAAAGCACAGAAGTTCTTATAAACCCCAGGTATAATTAAAAAGCCAACACAAACTAAGCCTCTCCAGCTCCCATAATAGCATGCATTTAATAGATTCCAACCTGTTAATGTTTACACTAGCTCAATATTTTAACAGTATTGGTTTTATTTCTCCATCAAGTAGCAATTTCACCCATTAAGATAGAATTAGTTGCCTTCTAGTTTATGAGTAGCATTTAAGTAGAGGAGTTTGTTTTTCATGGGATAATTTCCTTGTAAGTGCACACTGGTAATACACAGTAACGCTCAGCTTTGCTCCTTTTGCATATTGCATATGCTAAACAAGTTCTTTCAGCAATAAAAGAATAACCCACCACTTATCACTGAAGTCCAAAACACTGTGTGTAATGGGGTCATAAGGAAACAGTTCTTCAAGTCTGCGCCCCCCAGTATTTTCTTGAAAAATACAACATTGTATTTGATTAAAGGTATAGGAAATAAAACACTTAACATTACAGATTTCTCTTAGTCGCTTCTATGAAATAGATACTCTGCCCACTTCAGTGTGGAGGCAGTCATCTGAGTAAGTTTGAAGCCTCATCCTTCAATCTATCTTAGTAACATACTGATTCAGAAGATGGGAGGTATCAGCATTGGAACTAGGTGATCTTTAAGGTCTCTTCCAACCCAAACCATTCTATGATTCTACGATCAGCATTCTGTGCATAGGAAACAGACAGATCCTGACAGCTGCTGAAATTTTTCTTTTTGTAGTTCCACATTACCAAGATTTTCTCTGCAAAGGAAAACAATGCCAAAGAATGGCAAGACTTCAGAAGAGCTGGCAAATCTAACAGCATCCAGTTCTGGTAGGCTGCCTTCATACAGCTTTATCAAGCCTTGCTTTTAGAAGATGTTTGGCACATACCTCTTCAAAGTCTCCTTTCAAGCTTCTCAAATGGAACCCTACACAACAGAGGTGCATGGTGCCAAGGCACACCTTTGAAACTACTGGTCTGACTCCTTTGGTTTTATCTTTATACCTACAGCTGAAAAAAACAGAAATGGTAAATAAAACCAAACCAATACCAAACAAGAAACAAACTGCAAGAGAGGGAGAAGATAGTATTTGGTTCTGAAGATAATATGGTTCATATTCACTCATGGAGAATATAAATCACTACCACTTAAATTCTCTTCTAGGTGCATCAAATTCAGGGCTTTATACCACAAAAACAGCTGTTGACGGTGCTGTGCAGAAACGCTGTACTGACAGTGACTACTCATTTGTAACCTGCATGGGCCATCCATCCAGTCCTTAGACCTCTGATGTGACTCCATTGAGGGACTTCTTCATGGGAGTATGTAGGAACACAGCTAAATGACTGGAATTAAAGCCAGCAGGACATAAAGAATTAAAAATAGACCAAAATACTATCCAAATACAGAAAATGTCCATAATCTACTTTATGTTTCTATAAGAGTGCAAAGCAAATGCAGGAATCATTTTCAGTTTTGACACAAGATTGTATTTGCCTTCCTTTCATCCTGCCTTCTGGGCAAAAAGACAGTTTTTAATAACACTCCATCCCCAAAATGAGTTTGATCCCTCATGGTCATATACACATTCCCCATGAATATGTATATGACCAGGATTCAAGGGATAAAGATGGCTGGCTGGATCATTACCTCTGCTTGGTAAAGATCTAGTACTGGCAGAGAGAGTGAGGAAAACACTGGTCCATTGCTCCCCAAACACCCACCAAAAGGAATCCAGACTGCAACTGTAGACTTAAACAGACATAATTATGGCATATGAAGATCAATGAACTCCATAATTTGTTTAATGTGGAAAGTACTGGCATCCTGCACAATGAAGGAAATCTGAATAAATAGGGCTTTGCTCTTGCTGAAAGACTCCCAATGTTATGATGGGATTCAAGCAGCCCTGGCTGCATCCTACCCACCGCAGCGGGTACGCACAACCTGAGCAACACAATATGCAAGGCAACTAATCCCTAGTGCCAGTTCTTGTGATTTTGTTCCAAATTATATTGGTTCTAGGTAAATTCTAGCCTGTGATTCTCTGTTAACATATGGGGGTCTTATGGAGACTGAATCAGTGGCAAAACAAGGGCTGTGCTAGAAATTATTCTGGCCACTTTGTGAAGTAGCTCAGTCACATCTGTCCCCGGCGAGCTACAGCCCCTTACCACTGTTACCCTTGCTGTGTGACTTATACCTAGCTGCTGCCATTCCCCCTGCCCACTCAGGCATGGATCTGCCACTGCCCATGAAACTTGTTGTTAGCTTCACAGCAGAGCCATTGGTAGACCCAGGCACCCAGCTCTGACACTCACCCTTCTCCAAGAGCATGGAGAACTGGAGAGCAAGAGCTCCTCATTCCTCTGCTCTTTCCTTCCTAGCTGACCAGTTAAAATCCCAGTTTGTGCAGTGCTTCTGTGTTATCAAGACTCCTGCTGTTTCATTCCATAATGCCCACAGCAACTTCTCTGGACTTCGAGAGATTTTTCCATCCTGTATGGAGCCAATTGGAAGTTACACCACTGCTCCCAGAAACACTAGTTAGAGTGCACAGAGGAAGTGCCTGTCCCACAACCAACCATTCAGGTGCTTTGCATGTTTTGAAACAGCACATCACAACAGCACTGGATGTAGTTTAAGTGACCTGTGTTAATGTCACACCAGCAGCCATAAAATAGATTCATTTATCTGAACATTTCCTTAAGAAGAGTGTCAAATGGATTGTTTCTTCACCTGCACAAAGACAACTTCCATCCTGACAGCTCTGCAGCACAACTCAGATGAGGCTGAAAGAACTGATTTCCTCCAAGACCGGCTATGCACCTGAATTGCACATTCCAGACCTTCCAAGTTTCATATCTACGCAAGACTCCTTATCTGTTTATCCCTGGAGATAAAACTTCCCAATCCACACAAGCCTGAGAAAAGAGAGGCCAAATGAGGGGTTAAATGCTATCTCCCAGATATCTGGACCAGAGATCCAAAGTACATTAAAAATTACTTTTTGTATACTATTTCTATTATGCCATTAACCAGTCAATAAACTATCATCCCTTCTCATATATGGTAGATTTGCAGTAATAGCTTATGTAGGCAGACACCTCACACAATTCATTGCTGACCTTATGCTTCCCCATCTGCTTGGCTGCTGCCTGTTGCCTACTGTTTACCGTGGAAATCCATGATGCACCTCACAACTGGCAGCATGCTGGCAGACATTCTACATACTTGGCATAGTTGAAAGCAGAGCCCCTCACATCAGTGAGGGTCATATGCTTTTCTTCATCTTAACTTACACAAGAGATGGATCAGCTGTATTCAGACTTGGCTTTGGGTTGCACAGATGAAATGCATCTATACGCATGTGCTTATTTATAACACACAGCTCTTTGAGTCATGTAAAAGCCCCGCATCAAGTCTTTTTTTTGCTTACAAAAGGATACCTAAATAATAGCCATGCAAATGTCTATTCTGAGATGGTAAACTCATTGCTGTGAAATAGCTGCCAAGCAGAGCACCCGATCCTGCTTCCCCTTGAAAAAGTGCCAAAACTCCACCTGATTTCAGTGAGAGAAATTGACATCGAAAGAGCCACTGCCCGTCCAATATGCTGTCCTGTTAATATTTTGCAATTACCCCCCCCCCCCAAACTATAAAAACAGCAACTAAATCTTGTTAGAGACTTCTCTTGGCTTTGCTTATTAGTTCCCATTGTTTCCTGAGACCTGTGATGAAACTGGAAGTGTTCAAAGCCAATAGCCATATGTTGACTGTTGTCCCGTTTTAAGCAGAGAAAAATACAGATTTGTTTGAAATTTCCTTAAAACGTGCTCCCAGGTTAAGACCTTGTATGCCAAGTTTCAGCCCAGAGTGAATTTTTATGGCCGAGTTCTAAACCCTTGAAAATAGGAAACTAATACTGCAAGGATTTAAAATAATAGAAAATGTTTCACATAATATAAATCTATAAGCAGAGTATTATATTTAAGTCTTAATATCTACATAGTTGGATTATCTTCTATCTTGACAATCATACTAAGTAATCTTGCCTCCTTTCCCCTTCCCTTTGATTCAGTGTTTCATTCTTATGCATTAACAATGCTCTGGGCCATAAAATACTGTATTAATATTAGTTTGTCACAGTAGACTAAATTTAGAACAACTCATTAATATGGCAGAGTAAAAGGCATTCTGCCAGGAGTGTGAGTGACTCTATAAGCTCTTAAGGCTATAAGTTATGCAGATATGCCACTTGAACTAGAGAGCTAGCAATTCTTTTTGTTACTAATAAGAGATTCTGTTCGTTGAAGCCGATTCTATTTCTAATTAAGAAATGTGGAAAAAGGCAATTTTACCATTGGATGTCTCTCTGATGTGTAGCTGGAATAAGCCATATACCATCTTTCTCTGCTTTCTGGTCGGGCAAGATTAGTGGCACATGCACAGAATGAATTTTCCCCTGCAGCATACAGGAAAAAAAAACCCAACTCCACCAGCCTATTTTCTTTGGTACAATCGTAACCTGGTATCCAGAAGAAAACCCAACAATCAGAGCCATTTCAAAGCAAGCCTTGTAATGGTTAGAATTGCCCCAGTGAAGAAAGTTTGCCTTTTTCACCCATTCCGGCTTTCATTCGCGCAGTTTCATGCCAGTAATGTCTGCTCAAAGGTTGTCAAATATTAATTTTTTTAAATTTAGTCCCTTGCTAAGCTACAAATATTCATGTTTAACACCAAGTAGCAGTTCAGGGGCTGACAACAGTATGTACCTTTTGAATGATGCATAGAAAGCAGCAGTTAGCACAAAGACAAAGCCACCAGATTGGTCTCAGGGAAACCCAGTGTCTGAATTTTTCATGATTCCTCTAGCACTTAAAGAATAAGAAACTGGCTACTACTGTTGGGAGATGAGCATTGTGAAGGTCAGAGCCCAAAAACATGCAAGTGAATCAGGTTTTGCCTGGGGAAAGCGAAAAGGGATTTAAGCTGCTTAAGAGAATTATATAGATTTTTTTAATGTATTTTACAAACACTGTAGTAGCTAAACAATAGCTATAAAAATGAGACGAGAATCATATCCACCTACTATTCATTGCTTGTAAGTCTCAAAAGGCAGAGAAAAGACCATTTCTTAGGTCTGAGGGCTTAAAACTTCCAGAGATCATTCCTTTTCTTCCAGACTTCCCATTATCCTTCTTCTGCCTTTTAAGAACTGCAACTACTTCAAAAGGAAACTGATAAATGGGAAGTGTAAAATGAATTCAGCAATTTCTCTGTTTACAACAGTGCAAGTGCAGTAAAGTGATGTCTTAATTACTCCACAGCCCAATGGCTTGTGTATGTGTTTATTTTGCACAGCAGACAAACTTTACTTGATCTCATAATTATTTCTAGAAAGTACAGATCAATTCCAAGGGGCAAAAGGGGGAGAAAAATAACAGAAACTGCTTGGAAAGAAACATTACAGTGTTTAAGCAACTGATGGCTTCACCTGTCATCATCTAGTTAAGCTCTTAATGAGTTATTTTCTATTCTTGGTCACATCTGATTTCTCTTTTCTGTACTATAAGTCCCTTTGAACAGCTGGGAGTTACAGCAGCCTTTGATCACTGTATTCTGCATTTTCAGTCAAAATGAGGACAATTTTTGTCCTTACTTGGGCTATTTTTACAAGTCTATTTTCTTCCAGTGTGTTTTTTGGGCATCACTTTGCAGTCATACGGAGGAAACTGAACAATTAATGTATACACTTTTACGTAAATGTTTATAAATTTAGTAAAGGGAGAAAGCTTTGCCACAAGAAAGCTCAGCTCTTTTGAAGGCAGTTTTCTAATGATGACCCTTGGCATGCTAGCCCACATGGGATTCCTCAGAGAAGAGTCTGATGAAAATTAGTCTATTCTCATTTCAAACAGAATTTTGCTGAAGTCCTGATCAGAGCATCAGCATGGAGTCCAGGGAGACAACACACGCTACTTGATTCACTCCACAGCCTCCCTCTCCTGGTAATTGTTGCAGGAACACATAGTGACAAGACTATAGGATGTGAGGGGTCTGGATGTACTCAGGCTGTTACTCTCTGTTTAAAGATTTAAACCATCAGGGTATGATAAGGCTTTTTGATGTTCATTGAACATGGAGCTTGGGTACAGAAGAAGGGGAAAGGGCTTCACCGGAAGGCAATCATCTTTCAGAGCCACAGTAAGACTGAGAGAGGTGGGAAAATCTCAGTCTCAGCATAGACATGGAACAAAGGGAGATGAAAGGGCTAGGGTGAAGAAGGGGCCAGATCTGGCTGTGAGGCAGAACTTGCACTAAAAGATAGTTCGATGCCTTAAAAAGCAGAAAAAAAACATTTAGTGTTCTGGCTCCATTAACATACACTTTTGGCTACAATTTAACTATTCTGCACATTTTTTGCAGTTTATGTTGACACTAGGTTTAAACAATGCCTCTGGCTTATTTTGAAATTATTTAATGAATGTACTTTGTCAGATGAACATCATTTCCTAATTATACAGAAAGTATTAAATGATGAGCTACTTTAAAGAGTGGATACAATCATTTCTTTCCTAAGGGACAAACGAAAAACAGGCTGGTGCCATTCGTTGCTGTATAATGTGTATGATGTTGGGGGGGGGAGGGGGGGTGGCAGGCAGAGGCACTTCCCTTGTCTTGACAAAGCAGGATCTATGGCCATGCACCTAAAGACAAAGAGGAAGAGGTATCACCACCACCAGGTAAGGCTGATAAAGCCACCCTTCATCCCCAGAAGGGAATAACTATTTCCAAGGATAATTAAGGGCCTAATCCTGCACCATGAACGGTGATGAGGACTTTTGACTCTCATTAGCTTTAAAGGGAGATGAGAGGAATCAATGGGTCACAGGATCAGGCTCTAAAATGAAAAGAGAGATTTGAAGGAGTCGTCTGCACAATTTCATACACGACAAGGAGGAGAAAGACAGTTTGATCTGAGCATCCCTTCTATGCTCTGGGAGTTTCACAGCACCTCCACTGCACAGCACTGTAATTTTGTAGGTCCAAAAGGCATTTGCCAGCATTAGCTGCTCTGAAATAAGAGAGAAGGTAAAGGATTCACATAGAAAGCCGAGTGTTAAGCTGATCAAAGTTAGAGATACAGGGATTTATACGCACCTTTCCAGCAAAGAAACACTCTCAGCTTTTTTATACCAATCTCAGTGGGCCAAATTTATCCTGATGTAACTCAAAGCACATCAGAAGAATTACTGCACAGATAAAGTGGACCCAGTCTCCCTGTGATGTTATTTATAATCTGTATGTTTTGCTCTATAATAGCATATACAGTCAGAGGGCTGCCTCACCGCATTCACTTACAAGGGTGCAAAAGTCTACTGACTTCAGCAAAGTTAATTCTGAGTTTGATGAAGGAGATTCACATCAAAGCAGTAACAAAGGCTACTCCTAAAAATCATTCCTATATACTCACGGATGTTCTTAACTTAGCATTAAGAGCTGTATTAATATCCACATTAGGCTTTACAGTCTCCTTAAAGGAAGGCTGACTCCCTTTTTTTAAGAGCTAAATGCATCTGTTGTGAAACAACTCTGTCCTGCAGTGTGTACTGTGAGCAGCCTGCTTCTGTGACAGTGCTTAACACATATGCTTGGAATCCAAGGTTGGCTTTCAAATCTAAGGTTAGCATTTTCAGAAGCATTTAAGAGACTTAAGCATGTAAGCCCTGCTGAAAGTCAATGAGACTTGTTTTCCTAACTCAGCCAGGTTTTCTGAATATTGGATCCTATTGTGTTTCAGTATGAGGTGGCTGCCTCCCAGCTGAGGCTTTGAAAAATCTAGCCAACAAAACAACACTGCCACAAAATCAGCACAAACAATAGACACAAGTTGTGTAAATGGAGTCTTTCCATGATCAGCCTACTTAGAAAATGGTGAGACCTCAAAAAGCCATTCCTCTCTGTCCAGGACCCTCTCTAGCTTTCATATGAGGAAAGGGACATTTCTTAATGCCCAGGTAAGCCTGCCTTTACCAGCCACTGCTGTGGCCAATTTCCATTCAGAAAGGGACTTTCTTTACTGCCATTATCCATAGAGGTGTATGTCCGAATCTGTGATCACCTTCTATGATTTGGTATGAGAATTTTGCTTCATTCTCAGAGTCAGAGAGAGGATGTATATTCATTTTCTGTCATTAGTCTGAAGAGCAAGAATTGAACAGCAAACCTAAGTACCTTGCAAGAAGCTACAGACAAGACCAGAAGTTGTTGCTATGCCACTCAAGTCTCTGTAGGCATATTTGATACGGTGTCTACATAACAGCAGTTGCAGGAAATGGAAGCTGAAGAACAGTTCGGGGGTGTGTGTGTGTGGTGTGTTTGTTTGTTTGATCTTGTTTTGTTTTGTTGTTTTGGGTTTTTTAAATGGAAAATACATTTCCTTCCTTTCATTCCCTTTAGTTGCTGCCACACAACATATTCATCCATAGCCATCAAGGAAATGAAACACGGAATCGTAGCTCATTCAACCCTCTGTGGCTTCAACTGACACTTTAGAAGCTGAGACCCAAAATGCAGTCCCAGACCATTGGTATCCTGGTTTTGGCACACAGTGCTCTTTCCTCACGCAAGTTAATGTATGAGCTGAGAACCAGCAGCACTGAAAAGGGACAAAGTTTGCATGATTGATTGCAGTCTCCACAGGTACAAAATATATAGGAACCAGAAAAGCCACAGTGGGATTGGCAACTGCAGCCCATGGCTGGAGGAAGCAAGTTCTGGAAACACAAATTTAACCTGATTTCTTGTGACAAAGTCAGTTGTGGAATAAGTGCTAGAATAAACACATACCGCAACAAAACAAGCATTGCACCAGTTGCTTTTATGTTATTGTACTTCTGGGTGCTCTTACAAAAACTTTCCCCTGAAAAATCAGTAAAGCAGATTGTGCCCAGCAGTCACCCATTACAGAATTAAATCCATATGCCAACAGAAAACAATGAAGAAAACAAAACTAACACGGGATCCATTTGGCTTTGTTTGACTTTGCTTGCCAGAGAATGAGAATGCAAGGTTGGGTGTAATTTAATGCAAACCTTGGCCTATCCCGGTCGTGCATATGAGTGACCCTCAGTGCAAGACCATCAATTTCCTATTAAAGATCAGAGAGTTGACATATCAAAGTCAACATCTACCTGAATAACTGCAGTAACTTGATAATAATTCTTTTGTGGATTTCAGAGTGGCTTTTTGGTAAAGTATCAGAAAGGTAGCAGTTTGCAATCCTGACCCAACAAGATCTGAATATGAAATAAAGGATTTGAGCTTGATCTCCCCATGATGTGAGGATGAATGTTCTGGTAAATGTTAACTTAGTGCTCTGAATAGCTCAGTAATAGATGGGTTTAGGCGGTAATAGGTTTAAAATGTCAACTTATTGAATAATAATTTCATGTTGTACAAATACTACGTGTAAGAAGGGATTTGTTTTGCAAATTTTGAAATAAATGAATGGATTTGTGATGTCCTTCACTGTTCTGGTCAGAATGTTACACAAGAACAGAAATGAGTTTTGCTTCAATTATACCCCTCATTGTTTCCCTGCATTATTCTGACTATGTGGCATAACTCACGAGTCTTGTTTACCCCTTACCCTTATGTAGCTTGATGGATGTTTTGGCCCCCATAACAAAGAATGGTAACTGTTCATTGTGCAAATAAATAATAAGATAGAAAAAAAAAGAAACCTGAAGAGATTGTCCTTAAAATCCTGCCACCCAAACTAAGGGGGACAGTGTTAAAACATCATTCCATCACTGACATCCCAACAATCCCTAATCAAGTCTTACAGAATCAAGCTCCACACAGCCATCAGATTCTGAAGCAATGCTGCCTGACTGCTAACACGTGGATGGAAGCATTCAAGCTGCTCCCTTTCTCACATCATGCTATTTCAGCCCTTGCCTCCTGTCTGGGCACTGATATTAAGCAACCTGTAGAGCACTGCTAGCATACTTGGGAAGATGATGCCAAGCAATTGACCATATGGCATTTTGGAACATAAAGGCATTCTAGGGGCCTTTTTATTCATCTTAATTATGTTTTTGTTAACTTATTCTCAGCTTGCTTCCATCCAAACCCTGCACTGAACTGCCATCTAGGTACACTTTCACACTTACGTAAGTGAGTCTCATTTTAGCTTACATCAGTTTTAACCCAGTACACTTAAATTGATAACAACTTATCTGCAGTTGAATCCTAGCAGGTCTGTTCATCTGACTGACCCTGAAACCATTAGTTGATCTTTACTTATTAATCAGAAAACAAAGACAGAAACTGAGCCAGAACTGCTCAAAAATTCATTCTTTATGAATCAGGAAGAGATAGCATAATGAGGAGGGTTAGCTAAGCTTAGTTATTCCTTCTACTTCCTCTTGATGAGTGCCAACAGCTATGTGGCTCATTCCCCAGCAAGAACCCATGCAGCTTGAAGCTCTGTTTTCCAGACCTGCTGAAGGACTGGCAGTTGCTCTGCTCAATTATTCCATGGCCTATTTTGCACAAATAGCTTCACGCATTCAGATTTATTTAAATCTCCCAAAGAAGCACCGGACTTTACATCACCGGGCAAACAACCCTGTCCCAGTTTCAGACAGTGATCCACATGTCAGGCAGTCAAGCGATTAGGGCACCTCTCAGTTACGCATGATGCTGTTCTTTGTTTCTTGACCTCAAATTACTGAGTAGCATAGCCTCAAGGTTATATAAATTTCATGTTTAAGCCCACAATAAGATGCAATTGTGGGCAAAATGATTGTATCTAAATTGTTCTATGCCAAAGAACCAAGAGCCTAAATTCCTGACGAGCAGTGCTCCAACCACTCTTCCGTGGAAGCGGCAGCTTGAAAGGCAAGATCCTGCTGGGAGACAAAGGTTGGGAGCATCAAGCCATTTCTATGGGAACTGGCTGTGATACCATAAAACAAAAGGTGATGATTGCTGTATAAGATCAGGCACAAAGAGGAGGGGAGAGGCTGGGCTGCGGAAAGCAATTCTTCCCTCTAATAGGAATATCTTAGAGAACAATATAGGGATTACAGGAAATCATAAGCCAAGTAAACTGCTTTTTGGATAAGTATTTTCCGCTTACAAGGCTGCCCCAAGGCAAAAGTTGCTCTTTAAACAGAATTTGATTTTAAGGGCAAATTTACAATTATAATTAGCTGCAACAAGCAGCTAAACCCAGAGGGCAGGCTGCGTTCAGGTCCGAAGTACAGCTCCTCATGGTCTGGCAGCATGTTCCAGAGTCCCTGCTTTGTCTCCTGCCCCTAATAACACCGTCCAGACAACTTGTGGGTCCTGCTGAATGGGGGCAGCACTCCTGCGCTTCCAGAAGCAAAAAAGAGGGGAGCTGAGGACACTGGCTAGAAACAAGTACATAAATAAGTGTTCTAAAGCTGATCACAGAGGTGAATAAGTTCTTGAAGAAACCAGCAGCACACAGTAACTTGAAAAGTTATCAGGCTGAACCCCCAACTCTTGCTTCAGCTTCACTTAAAGTCTTCTTAAGTCAATTTGTATGTATAAGGGAAAAGAAGAAGTGGAGGGAGCATAAACAAAACCCCAAACAACACACAAAAAAAAAGCAGCCCCAAGAGACTCATGGAGGAGTCAATTCTGAGAAGGCAACGCAGTTTTAGGGCAAGGTGTGCCAAGCTACACTTACATCATGACCTTGCAGAGAACAGCAAGGTGATACAGGATGAACCAAAGAGTGGAAAGAAGCTGAATAACTAGTGCCATTGGCACTAGGAACTTCAGCACCAGAACAGCTTAAGGGAGTTGTTCCAGGAAGCAGGATTCTTACTCTGGTATCACATCTTCCCAAAATATTGCGGCTTATTTCTGTTCCTTGGCTACATTAAATACTAAAAATCTAAGACAGTAAAAACAGAGGCTCCTTCCTGTAAGCTATACATTGGAGGCTTAGTCAGGACTGTGGCAAGATAACATGGTAAACTGAATACTTTAACCCCATCCTGTAAACGGGCTGATAGCTTGGAGAGTTCAAATGGCAAGCACATAGTGAAGATCCACCCCCTAAACAGTATGCATCACCTGCCGACCAATAATTCCCCCAACCCTGACCGAGCACCAACTGATACCTAGTCCAAGCCCGCACTCCACTAGCCTTCCCAGGTAACTCTCCGTTACATCCTGGGCATGACGTGCTGTAGTACGGAATACCTCTTTGGCTAGCTTGGGTCAGGTGTCCTGTCTCTACTTCCTCCTGGCCTCCACTCATCCCTGGCAGAGCGTGAGACTCACAAAGTCCTTGGTCAGTGTAAACATTACTGAGCAGCAACTAAGAACATTGGTGCTATCAGCTCTGTTCCCAGGACGAAAGTCAAAAACACAGCACTGCACCAGCTACTAAGAAGGAGAAAAATGATTGCTAGTGCTGAACCCAGGACATGTATAGTAAACAGGAACAACAGATAAGCAAGTCAAAATCCTCTGTGCTAGTGGTGCTGAGGGCTCTGCTCATCCCAGGCTGCCCACTGAGTTTATTAGCTGCTATGAGTACAGGAGAGCTTAAAGTTTATCCAAAATGATTGTATATAGAGTAGCAATTAAAATATAGCCTTTCTCAAATCTGTGCCTCCCTAATTTGATCAGGAGCTGTGGTGGTTGCAGCTTTCATTAGCGTTTCCAGTCGGAAATATAAAAGCATTAATAAGATCTCTCCCAACAGCACCATCAGTGAAACCTCACTCTCCAGACTCTCTGCCTGCTCTAATAGAGCAGTTTGTCCCAGGATCATAAACTGGATTCCTGAACCCATCACCATCCTCCATATTAACTTGTAAGAGCACACCTCTATCCCCAGGGAATTGGCCTGCATATTCAGGTAAACACTTTCTCCCACACTGCACGAAAGAAAACCCAAAGGTTCATATCTTCCACAAAAAGAGCATTAAGCTGGTGTCATTGGTGGAAATAAAGTCAGTTTCTCCTTCTTTCCTTGAACATAGGAAAGTCAAGCTTCTAGGCAGATACTATTACTGAAGAGTCAGGCCAGTGGGAATACTATGCCACAAGAAGCTGAATAGCTGAACTTGGACCACCTTTGGGGCAAGGGTATGAGACAAACACGACTGATACTTCCTGTAGTGGTCACATTAACCTCTGTTAATGAAGGCCCAGCAGGCTTCAAATTTGGAGAGAACTCATGCTCTAGCCAGTGTTTTCTGAGAGCCCAAGCAAAGGGCAAAAGTGTAGTGAAGTACAAAGACTAAATGATCTCAGGCTTTCTCTGTCAGGGTGAAAGTAGGCATGGAGCAGATATCTAGGTGCTAACAGTACTTCCCGAGTGCCTGCAGGAGTACCTTCCCTGAAGTCAACGGCTGCTCTTGGAACTAATGCTACAGCTTGCATTATCTACAGAAGAGGTGGATCTTAAAGCACAATTCACTGTCATTACCTAAAGATAAAGGCTGCTCAAACAAGTATCAGCCAAACTTAGTAAAACCTACCCCTCCACTGACAAGAACATCTGGATAGTGGGATCTGCCTTGGAATAGTACCTTTGAAGCGATAGTCCAGCTAGTGTACGAAAAACACAGACCCTAGAAGGAGGAGGGAAATCAAATTCACATCAAATCACATCACTAGGTCTCCACAGAATAATTTTGGGATTTTTCCCCAGGGTTTTGGCTTTAAATTTGCCTGTCAGAATGTGATTTTTCTTGTCAACAAGCACTTAATTTTCCAAAGACTAAAAAGGACACCCTCCATGTTAGAAAAGACTCAAAATCTTTTAAGAGAGCAGAGCAAAAGCTTTGTATGTAAGACAGCCCCAGCAGCATTGTGATGCAGAATTTAGGCCACGGACCCTTCCCTGGCTACTCCTCCAGCCTCTACAACAATGTGTTTCGCAACAGAGCAGCCTACCACTTGAAGGTTAGTAATTAGAATCCAAAGGCCTCCCTGTGTTGTTCATATTACATATGCAAGTCTCATCCTTTGGCAGAATCTAACCTTTATTTTTTCCAATCTTGAAAATAAAGCTAATGTCAAGGGGGCAAGGCCTGAAGCATCATCTTCCTCCTCTGCCTACCATATGCAGAGCCTAGGGCATCGCTGGAAAGAGTCAAGGATTTGCAATGAGAAGGGCTGAACAGCTACAAGGCTAGCCCCAAGGACGCACATGTGTTGTTACAAGTCTGGGTACATCTCCCTGGGCTCTAAGTCAGTGAAGATACAAGGCTAGGATTTAGCCTGTTTCCTTAAAAAAAAAAATCCATGGGCATTAAACGGCATCCTTGATGGTATATGAAAAGCAGGTACCAAGTAACACAGAATTTATAGAGGATGCCACACAGCTGCCAAAAGAACATTCAAGATACAGAGGAACATATATTGCACAGCTGAAACCATCAAGCCATATTTTTAGCTGCAAACTTGCTAAACTCACATTCATTTGCCTCCACCAAAATATTTCATTCTCTTTGATTAACAAATCTTTCTTAAATGAGGCTCAGTCCTACACAAATGTAAAATGGCTGTGTGTTTTTTAAAGCACTGAAACTGATTTACATTTCAGCACAACTATATATCTATAGGACAAGTTTAATAAAAAGGTTCAGCTCTTCCAGATTACTGGGTCTCAAGTGTTGGCTTTGTTGGTGCATATGAAGCTATCTTAAAGAATGAAAGCAAACCAGGGATCCTATAAGTAATCTGAGCAGCACAACATTTGTGCTTGTTTCTATCAGTATTTGCAGCTAGTACATATCCATGATTTATTTGCAAACAAATTAATTAATGTTTCAGCAGCTGTTTGCAGCCAGTCTGTGATCTAGTTTAAACAGAAATGACACTCTTTTTTTATTCCACAGGGGCAATTTCAAGTACTCATAGATTATATTCTTACTATCAGTCCAAATGATAAAAGAGTAGTGAATCCTGAAACAGCGCCACTGACTTTATAAGATCAGTGTGCTTCCACATCTCCAGTTATTCCCTAATGCCATCTTTCCTGTGTTATCTTTTAATTAAGGCTGCATAATGCCAGTTTATAAACAAATCTCTAAGTAAGATCAAAACCTGACATATTTTAAATGGTTTTCATTCTCTAGTTTGTGGTCTCCTGGGGGTGTTATTCTAAAATGTACATCTCGGTATGAAATGACTTCTTCATCGCATTGTGTACAATGAAAAGAAATGTTTGAATATTGTTCTGTAACCTGACAATGAACAAACAACTGAAAGAACAAATGCTGGGGAGTGTAAAAGAGAAGCATAGGATACAGTGGGTAGATCACTGCAGAAAACATTACTATACTTTGTGATTTGATTTCTCTTGTTAACAAAAAAGACAAGACAAAAAAAATCCCCAAAGCCTCGCTAGGCTAAATTCTTCCTCCTCCTTTGAACAGACTACCCAGATTTTGTTGACTAATTGAGATCAATCCCAGTTGTAAATCACCCTGCTCTCCTACAGCTTTAATTAAGCTACCAGAGGGAGTTGTTTATCAATTAACACTTGTTACAAATTATTAGTAATTATATGGACTTTGTGTATAGACTCCAGCCAGTGAATCCAAAGCTGTGCTTCCTTGTGACAGAAACTAGATAGAGTTATGAATATTTTCCTTACAAAAAAGCACAATCAGCACCAAAAAACAGATGAAATGAGATGGGTGTGGGAAGAACTCAAGTAATCTATGGTATTACTTTTAACTAAATGCAACCAATTTTAGCATATTTTGTGCATAAATGCAGGCAATGACACGAAGTGAATTAAGTTAGTCAAACTCTTTCGAAACAATGGTAAGTGTTCTTTAATGGGTTGCATGCATTTCCTTTTTGAGTAACAAACATCTTAAATAAGGAACATTAGGTAAAAGTTGATAATGTATTCAAACATTAAAGCTACCTATTGCTCTGTGCACTACATTCTGTGATAATTTTAATTGGCTTAATTGAGATGCACAAGTCTGATTAATGTTTAATTCCTTTATATTAAAAAAGAGAGAGTCAAGTAGTTAGACATTTCTTCAATTATGTTAGATCTCTCCATACTTCAAAGGAATGTTAGAGCAGACAGCCAGCTACTGGATGAACTGATTAAAGAATAAAGACTGCTCATTATAATCTAAGAGTACAAAATTGGTTTGTGTAGCCTTTGAAAGTTGAAATTAAGAGCTGTTGAGCTAAAACTCAAGCTACAGTAATTAACCCAATTTATAGCCAGCTTCACTTACCTGGTTGACTAAGATTAGTCACTTGAAATGATCCACTGGATTCACTGCCTCATTTATAATTCATTCTAAGACCAATGAGATGCAATTTCACCTTACTGAAACCTTCATTTAGGAGACAAAGATTTAGTGCTTCTACTTAATTTGGTTTTAATCACTTCTGATAGAACCTCTCTCATTCACATTAGGGAGTAGAGACCTGTTCACAATCTACCCTCCCTCCCCCGATATTTTGGCTATGTAAGAAGCCAAAGACTACAAAACCTTTCAGAATAACCTAAGTGTTGCATTATAAAAATTAAGTACCTTACAGTAAGTTTTATATCAGTACTACAGTTACTCTTTGCTAATATAGTTTACTGCCAAGCAAAAAGGGACACTGTGCTCCTGTAGGACGTGTGTGAATAAAGCAAAGCTACTGTGCATGAAAGGGATATCTGAGCTATATTAAAAGAAAGACACGGCAAAGTTTCTTTCTTTCTAAACTAGCCTGTGTTGACAGGAGCTTTAAAGTTTGTCTCTATTGGCAATAAACACTGAATCAACTGATTTTAAAAAGACCGTTGTCTTATGATAAGAGTAAAAACTTGAAAAGCAAAGGCACTGCACTTGACTGAAGACAGATTCACCTAGGCCTCAATGATTCACTCTCTGCTTCATAAGGAGTATGAGAAGAAGATTATCTAACAAAAGTTATAATAATGAACAGGCTTATGAATAGAACTACACTGCTAAGTTATCCATTGAAAGTAGAGTATGAGCACTAAGAGAGAAGTCAGAAAATATGCAGCCTGTTTGGCCAAATTAAATCAAAATACGTACTTGATAATCACAGTAATGATTTGATCAAGACCGTTCTACAGCTAAGGCTTGCATGGGAGCAACACCCAGCAACTGGCCTATGAGCTAAATGAAAGCACTCCCTTAAATAACCAAGTTAAAGGTCTGCAAACCCAAGAGTCATAGCAGGGGAAGAAAAGGTTCTCAAATGGAAGTAGTACAGTGACTTAAGGGCATGCCAGAATGCAGTCAAACCTTTGAATACAATATTTTTTGACAATACCTATTAACTGCAACTGAACATGGAAAGATACCAACATCTGTCTCATCTGAGAAAAACTCTGAGTTCTATTGACATTAGTTGGAGCAAAGATCATTCTCATATTCCTAGAAGATATGCCTGGCTATCTGCACCATCTTACCAGTACTTCGTAACATTAGAAGTTTAATCGTAGAGAAATGCTGCCCTGTAAATATCTATTCACCACAGGCCAGAGAGATTTTGCTTCTTCCCCTTTTCCATACTCGACCAGAAGCTATCTATTGCCCAGATACTGAAGTGGCCTCTTTCTGCAACTCTGTAAGGCCACTTTCTCTGGAGTATCAGATTTATAGTTGATTAAGAACAATTAAATGCAAACAATTACTGCATCAAACCTGCAACCATCCAAGCTGACATTACAATACTGGATTGAATTTGTACAGAAAGGCAAGTGCCAGCTAATAAAACTCTCAAAAAGAAGGCTACCTTCCTTTCTAAAAGAAAATAAACTAGTACTGAGGCAGACTGACAGCCCCAACTCTCAACTGTTGCAACAAAAAGAGCTATAGCATGTGATTACTTAGACAAGATGATCCACCAGAGCCAGAAGGAAATATTTGACAAATTCCTTCAGGTAAGTTTTCTCTAACTTCTGCAGGAACTATCAAATGGAAAAGTACTAGAACCCTGCCTTGTGTGCATCAGTCTATGGCAGCACTGAACAAGGAACAGAGCACATTCAGGAACAACCTGTTCATGCTGGAACACTGTCCACTGTACCACTGCACACTGCTTGAATCTTTGCCCCTTCAAATTTCCACTGCCTGTCACAGCAATAGCAGATACCAGCTAACATACAATTCCAGGATCCAGTGTTTTGATACCAGAAAAAGGAGATGCTACCAGAGAAGATGTGCTAATTTTCTCCATATTTACAGCTCTTCTTCAAGTTAGGATAAGAGGAGATTTCCTGCCCTCTTCAATAACACTATTATTTCACTTCCTCACTAGGGAGACTATCCCCAGGCTCCCCATATTGACTGATGCTTTACAGATATTAAAGTAGTGGTCAGATGGTAACCTGGAACACAAAGACTTCTCTTAGACAGTTATGTTTTAACCCTGCATTGTGTAGTTCTGCAAACGGAAGCCAGGAAGGTTCTGAAAACCTTTTCCCCCAATGCTCTTTCCACACATGCAAGGAAAAGATTTCTGTACACATTTTAATGAGATGTTCCTATGGCATTAATAGTATCTTATTAAATGACACATGATGGCAGGCTTCGTATTTTTGCATAATACTCATTTTCCTCTCGATGAATGTGAGAGTTACTGAGGTACAGCAATCCACATCCACATTCTTTTGTCCTCTGCTGGCCCAGTCCTTCCTTCCCTTTATGTAAGGGCCACGATCAGGCCTTCACCTGGACACCTTCCTTCAGGTATTATAAACTGCACAGACCAAAGGGAGCAATGTTCACACGAGAGACCCCTGTGTCCCAGGGGATAGTGAAAGAACCATAGAATCACCATTGACTGGTTTGGGTTGAAAGGGACCTTAAAGATCATCTCGTTTCAAGCCCCCTGCCATGGGCAGGGACACCTTCCACCAGACCAGGCTGTGAAAGAAGTTATTTCTTAATCCAGAGAAGGCCATCATCTTTTTGCAACAATGCTGCAAACTGCCTTTTAAGAAACTTCTTGCTAGGTCTTTTGGACATAAAGCAGAACATAAAGACATAAAATGTATTTGCCAATTCAGTAAAATGTTTTATATTCCTTCTCCTAAACCCTGACTATCAAGTGTATGCTCTTAGAAAGATACCATCTTTCACCCTAGAGGCAACTACCTTTAATTGAAGGGTGATATCCAATGCAGTATTTTTTTAAAGCACTGGGTATCCCTTGGAATTTAAGGTATGATTTAATAGCATCTACCCTTATTTTGTCACTGCCTCATCTGCCAAGTCACATGTTGCAAGAACAAAAGCAGCAGACAAACTTAAAGCAACTTCCCACCTATCCTGTATGTTCAGTAGATAACACAAAGTGCTTGCAGCCATAGGAATACCCACCTAGATATATGGTAGGGAACAAGCAGGCTAGGTTACAAGTTCTGCACTCACTCACCTGCGGCAGAGAGCTCTAGCAGACTTCACATCTAATTGTGAAGTTTCCTTCTCTGCTCAAAAATGCTCCTGAACTACACAGTACCTTTGAATTTCCATTGTTGGCTGAATCTGACAAAACACTCAGTATCATACCTCTCTCTCACTCATCTTGAGCAGATCTTGTTAGTGCAGATTAGAACTTGTTAAAGATTAATTCTTAAAGCATCCTCAAGCTTTCTTTTCCAACAAAGGAAACATCAATTATAGGCTCACACATAAACTTTGCCCCTATCTTGAATACTTGCTGCCCTTTATAAATCTTAGATTTCTTTCCCTTGTGTGTGTTCAAAGGAGAGATTTTATTGCCTCCAGGGGTTGTTAAACTGATTGCAATACCACGTATTTAGAGCAGTTCAGTGGGAATTAAGCTGGTTCAATGCTGTCAGACCTAGAATATAGCTGTCAAATAGCATTACAAGTAAAACACCCTTGATAAGAAATAATGACCAAATGTCAATCTGTTTTTTACCAGCAGCACTACAGGCTTCGCTTGCCAATGAAAAATGCAATATTTTGCACATTATACTAGCTACGCTTTTGTCATGCTCCATAGTAAAGGGCGACTCAGTCTTTCAATTTAGCTTATTTTTAGATGATACAATTCCATCACAGAAATGTGTGCCTCAGACCTACCTTGGATTCAAAGCAACAACGCTTAAAGTCTTGCTTTAACCTCCTTGCTCTCTTCTGTAAAAACAAAACACCCACCAACACCAAAACCCAACAACACATGCATTAAAAATTCATTAATCATACTTCCTAATATTAGCCATGCAGAAATTAAAACAGCCCATTTGTCTTAGAGCTCCTTTATGCTGCTACAGCATAAAGGTTCAAGTTTCAGGTATCTGTAACTTCACACAATGCAACCCACTTTGTACTGTTCTTTTTCTGATGTATGGATTGTTGGGTTTTAATGATTGCATTATGCACAGTGTTACTACATTTCTTACAATTCATTTTGCAGATCCAAGTATTTGTCATTTATATAAAGAATGAACACACAATAAATTATTTAATACCTAAATAGTCACTATTCCTATTCCAGCACTTAAATACTTAACTGCTCCAACACTTAAATCATCAGGTGACAATGTCTGCAAATGTGCATTCATTTTTTGTAATGCTAAAAACTGATATGAAATTGTCCCTATAAATAAACAATGAGACTTTAAAACCTAAAATAAAGACATTACCTAGACACAACTTGCCTCATTTATCCAGATGTGATGGGGTTCAAGGTAACATGTCTGAAAACTTGGTTTAGATAAAGCAGGAGATACTTTAAAAAGTCTGCAATAATTTGGGGTCATCATTTCAGCCAGAATGAGCATTTCAAGATTGTGTCAGGGAGAAATGTAAGAGGAATGATATACGAAGGAAGGACACTGAAAATGTCATGTCCTTCAAAAAGGCATTTTAAGGACAGTATACAGCTTCCCAGGAGCCACTGGTGAATGAACGAATAACAGAGGGAAAGAAAAACACAACCCAAACTCTAAAACACAGTAAACCCAAGAACATGGAAGCCAAATTTTCCTTTCTGTAGCACTTAAAGAGGGCACCTATTGACAGCAGTGAAAGTCCCTGCACATCTGAGATGAAATTAACACAGTAGGTCTAGAACACTATTAGGACATTGACAGAGATACACAAAAATAACAAACACAAATTAAGAGGAATCCTATCTCCCAATATACGCCTGCACAATACTTTCAACATCTTGAATAAGCAGTCAAAGGACAGACAACATCTTTGTGTTCCTGCCTTCCAGCTTACATCTGATTTTTCCACTGAAACTTTTCCCCTGCATTTCATTAATCCACTACATACAAAAAAAGCCAAATTAATAGTTACCTGTGGTGTAACAAAAAGAAACTTGCACACAGCTGAAAGTGTGGGTTCTCAAACTATCCTCTAAACTCATTGCATACTCACTGTACATAATAAGCAATACTAGTTTCAGGCAACTATATTAGCTAAACAGTACAATATAATAATAATTCCAAACAATAAAATATATGTTCCAATGTATTTAATGAAGTAAACTCCACTTTCTGCATTAATGATCGACATTCGTTATTAATGGCTAAAGTACTGCATGGGGTACTCCCTTTCAGGTGAATTCATAAGAATTAACTCACATTTTTGCTTTAACATTTTCCCTGTTCCACTTGTGAAATGTTTACAGCTCACACACTGATGCTGGAGGAGCAACTGATTTCAAACTCAATGCCATCACTTTATAGCTGCACTTAAAGAATCACACAGGAATAGAATGTCACCACTGAATAATTTGAATACTTTCACACTGTGAGATAAATGAGGCAAAAATTGGGCTTTTATCCAAAAATCAATCCAAAGTCACAGGCAAGACTCTCTTTCATTGTTTCTTCCCTAAGTGGGAAATAGCTGTGTGTGACTGTAGTTTGTTTTAATTTCTCCATTTCATCTGTAATTACAGATTCTGGCATAAACCAGCACAAGCTTCTCACTAGTGATATTGAAAAGCTGTCCTTCAATTGGCTTTGCAGATGTACTCTGGTTTTGTTTTCCTGTATTGCAGTTACTTTACTACCACTGAAACCACACTGCAGGCAAGATTCTTTTAAGTTTATTTGTATTTTAGTAAAGATTATTTTTCCTTATTGAAAATGTTATACCAATTTGGAATAATTCAGAATGACCAAACACAAACTGATTATCATTATTTAGCCTGATAAAAAAACCCACTCACTTAAAAAGGATTTGAACTTTCCTTTAAAAAACTGGACTTTGCTGCCCTCTACCTTTCAACTTCGAGATTGTGGGAGAAGACAGAAGAAGCAGAACAATGACCTAAGTCTCAGACTTTTCCCAGGATACTAAAAGACCTTGGAATTCAGCTACCATTTAATGATCTACCTTGATCAAGCAGAAAACTAAAGTCACAATTATTTTCCCCATTTACTGAGTTTAAATGAGGGAATGCTATAAAACTACTTGGAATTTAAAAAAAAAAAAAAGCCAACCAGCTCTTTTACTTACAATTAAACATGGACATACACAGCCAGCATGGGAAGAATAATTGTTAGAGGCTTTTATTTATATGCAGCTGGAACACACTAACCTAAAATCACTCACTTGTTTAATCATCCATTACTGGGGCTACCAGCACATCTTCCCTCAGGCCAAAGCCACACCATTTCTCTAAGTATTGTGTTCAGTGCATGCAGGACAACAGCCATGTTTTACCTACACTTCCTTTCATAGGGGTACACAGTCCCTTTCCTTCCTTTTAGAGGCTACATTTCTCACTCTGGATTTGTTTTGCTCTGTTACAGAAGGCAAGACCTGCAAAAGAAAGCAGAAGGAATCAGTCTGAGCCCCTGCTTCAGCAGGTTTTCCTCCTGTTGCACTAAGTGCTACACATCTACGACTGAAATCTCTGAAACAGAAGAAAACCTCTCTTCCTTACGTTCCTTCTCCCATAAGAAATTCAAGTTATGTTTGTGCACATAGTTGCACTCTGTGTGACCACAGAATCCGCACAATCATTACAGCAATTCAAGTCACATGCTGTTAATTTCAGATGGGAACAGTTTTATTCCTCCTTTTTAAACCTGTGGTTTGTTCATTAGTTTCTCTTAATACCCACTTGATTGAAACACCAGAAGAAAAACAAACTCTCTTTGAATCCCCAGGAGTATATGCATCTTTCCCTCTCATTGAAGAGTAGTAAAAGCTTCCAATGAACACTTCCCATGGCCTAGTTATTTCTACAAAACATGGAGACCAAGACAGTGTCCTTAATATCATGACGGTTAAAACCAAGTAGGATAAACCAACTTTTTCTTATATGAAATTAAAAGCTAAGGAACACTTTCCATCCCCTGTTACCTCATCTTTTGGCAACCGAAGCCATCAGCCAGAAGTAGGCATACATGGAATACAACGAAGGTCCAGTGCATTTTAATGAACTACTAAAATAAGACAGATCACTCAGGTTACTTGCACCACACTCTATAGCACACCAGGTCAAATAGCTAGAGTATGTCATTAAAACATACTGAAGTGTTTGCGTGTAGGGCATATAAACACACAAGTAAGATCCACATTGTTAGCTCTCTGAAAGCAAGTATGAAGTAAAACAAGAGGAAGAGGTACTGCTTCTGCTTTGGACAGCTTATAAAGATATAAGCAGAGCAAACACTACCCAGAGAGTGACAGGAGCAAGAAGACCTTTTCCCAGTCATGGGCTATAGGTTCTCCCTGGCAAAGCTAACAAATCAACACTGCTCATCTCCGGATTACACCAGGCTCAGCTGCCTACCACTGCAGAGGATAAAAAGCCTCCAACAAGTTCACTTGGGATCTCATTTTATTAACCACACTGCCACATGGAAACTACACCAGTGGGCTCCACTATAAAGCCTTAAGACAGATAGCCAGACAGACTCAGCAATTCAGACTTTGTCAGGATGCATTTGAGTTTGTCTTAAGCAACAAAACTCCTTTCCATGAAACAACCCCCCTCCCCCCCCCAAAAAAAAAAGAAAGGAATAAAAAAGGCTTTCCAGAGGAACTGAAATCCAGGCGAGTTTCACATGCCATAAAATAACAGATTTTCAATGGAAACCATGAAGCACCACCATAGAAACATAAGGACTGGAACACTGAATGAGCACCTCTTCTCCTCGTGGAATAGGAATTAAATTAAAGCATCTTCAACAAAAGAACACAGGTATACAGCAGGCATTTTATTGAAACAGAAGTTCTGGGTTATTACATCATGGTACCAATAAAGTATGCGATTCTGTGGTTGGAGCTCTCTCCTGGAAGCTTAAAATACTTCCAGCTGCTTTATGAACTCAGTTCCTTGTTCAAGTGAGAAGTTTAACCATTTCTAAATTAATTTCTACAAGACATCAGAAGTCCTTGGAAGAGCTAAATACAAGAGAATCCTTGACCCCTATTCAGTTACTTCTAAAGCAATACTTTCCTCTTATACCACCATTTATTCAAGGAAGTTTTGGGGGCGGTTTCTTGTTTGGTTTTGTTAACCATCAGTGCTCCCAAAAAACAGTCAGAAGAGAAGAAATGAGAAGTATCACAACAAAAACTCTTAGAAGCAGTCCTTTCCCAGCCCAAAGAAGCTCTTCAAATTGAGAGGTCAACATAATGGACCTAGCCCCTGGGACTTTAAGTATTTTATCTCCACCGAGAGAATCAGAGCAACCTGAAGTCTGTTCTCCTGTGAAGGGCTTGTGTTATTTTCTGACCCATGCAGAGGACAGGAAGAGATACAAGCAGTTTTATGAGCATGGTTAAGGATTTTAGAGTAGTATCACCACAACTATATTCCATCATGCAAGTTCAACAAAACTAAAAGCAGAACTGCTAGGGAATATCACTAGAGAAACATCGCACAAACATTCCGCAGTTGCATACTTTTACTGTCACATCAAAAAAGGCTGATCAGCTTGGCTTTCTGAGTCTGTCAACAAAGTAAGTTTCAGCCAAGCTCCATTTGGAAAGACAATACCAGTCCCAGGAACTAAACAGCTTGAAGTCTCTTATATGAAGGGAGTAGAAGTACGAAAGGCAAAGAAAGTGCTCATGCAACCTTGCATTCTTGTCTTGCATTCCGAGTGTCTTATTTTAGTCACTTAAAACCTCAGGCACTTTAGTTTCTGTAATATGAAAGATAAAGTGAAATTGTATCTGTCTGGACTTGTGTTGCACACTATACTTGCATCTGGGTTAGATATAGTTTCTACATGAGAAATACCAGAAACAAGTTGAAGAAAATTGAGGAGCTGAAGAATGGATAACTCCTTTTGTATGTTCCTTCAGAGATCAGTACTTGCCTCTCCATCCATCCTTATGCTTCCAGCACCATTTAGCATTGACTCAAAAGATGGAAAAAGTAGTGAATGAACAACTGGGGGGGAGAGGGAGAAAAAAAAATGAGTCCTGTATAAGATATCTTTACCACTTTGATGAGAAATTCAAGACTGTGAGTGGCAAACAAATGTGATCGGGGAAGCAGGAATCAGAGAGGCAGAAGGGAAAATAAGTCAATCATCTTAATTTACAATACTAATATCAGCCTAAGAAGTAACATGTGGTTAACACAGCTAGTATGCAGAAAGAATGATTATCATGGCACCCTCCACAGGCTCCAGACGCAAAAGAGTCTGAATAGAACAAAAGAGGAAGTGGAAGGATAATCTCCTAACATATATGCACAATTTTTTTGCTTCTGATTTTGCCATATTGCCTCAGAGCACTTCCAGGGAAATTCAGTAAATATTTATAGCATTGATGAGCAGTAGCAGTGAAAGGCTACAGCATCCAGAGAAGTATCAGGCAAAACTGACCTTCTGACAGCTACAACTTTTGTAAAGCAGGAAGTTGTTGGTTTCTGCTTGAAGTAATGCCTCTTTGCAAAAGCAAAGCTTTCAGAAAACACCCTACTGCATTTATAACTTCCTGTGTTAACTGCTTTTACACTTTAAACATCTCATTATGACATGCTTGACTCTTTTGAAAACCATTCCAAACCATAAAGAAAAATGTTTAGAACATTATTAAATCTGTTTGATAAAGTCTTTGTGAGCATTTTTGGTAAGAAAATTGGAAATCTGACTGATTGAAAAATATTAGTTAAATGGAAGCAACCTAGGTCTGTTTGCCAAAAGCCTTCCCTTATTTTGGCCATATTTAATGTTCCAAAAATCATACTGTCATGAATCTCCAGCTAAAAGAATCCTCTTGAGAGCAGCAAGGATAAAACAAATACAAACCAACGTTGACTCAAAGTTCATTTTACCTACTAAGACTACATTAATTACATCATACACTTACATAAGTATAGTGAACCAAGCAATATCCATCTTCAACAAGCACAGTGCTGGGCTCATGTAAAAGGAATTAGCAAACCACAGTGTTTTGGCACAGAACTCTGCGTGTTCTGAACATTGTGTTATGTACATGTTCTTATATACATTAGGACTCCGTGCTTGCTGAGCTGTGCTGCAATTAAGCAAGACTAAAGAGACAGTGATTATTTTACGTTTACTTTCAGAGCCTAAAATATCCTTTATTTGGATCATTTGGTAACAAAACACACCTTAATTCAAACAGCCTACTGCAGTTTAATAATACAAGTCCTAGTTTATTAGTGATGAATTCATATGCTTTCATATTCAATTTGGGCAACCAAATCCATTGTTTAAAATAAAAAATAGAGTCTCTATGGACAGTTAAGCTTTAACAGGAATTTCTCTTAGTCTTCCTGAATTCCCGCCTGAGGAAGGACAGGCTAAAGGCCATAATCTAGAGCTATATTTACAAAGGAGACAAATACAAATCAAACATGACTTCAAATTCCCATTAGTTTGTCCTCTATAAATAAGTTATTCTTAGTTTTGTCTGACAGACCAGTGTCCCATTACCTCTCTGGAGGGGCTGGAGAGAAGACTATCAGTTCTTAAAAATAAGCAGAAGAAACTAATGTGAAATGATGGATAAAAAGTTAAATAGCTTTGTTCCATTAACGTTCCATCTTTTCCTTATGGATTAGCTTTCACAGTGCATGTATGGAATTGTACTTCCATAATATCAGAATAATTTTGAGTTTTGTAAGAGGAGTGTTGATGAAGTGTCCAACACTTGATCTTACTAAATCAGGCTGGGTGCTGCCTTGGCTGTGTCACTGTCAATGAAAACTTTGCCATTGGCCTTGACGAGCTGGGAGCTTCGCACAGAGCACGAGACTGCCATCAAGCATGCCACTGTTGTTGTCCATGTAATGAATGTATTTTTCTGGCAAATAACAGATCACTAAACAGAAGTGGTTTTATCTCCTTTAAAGCTGCTGCAGAACATAAAATTATCCAGACAATTGTATTCATATTAAAACTGCTTAGATGAACCAAGCATAATAAAAGACTGACAGCATGTGTGAAACACCTTCCATTTAAAAATAGCCCTTTACACTTCATTAATCTCAAAGTTTAAAACAGATGATGGAGGTTTATGAGAAAATGAGTACTAGCTTTCAAGCAGATCTTTTCTAAATAATTTATAGTTAAAATACACATTAGTACTGCTATACAGACACGAAAGTTGCAAAAATATAGTTGAAGTGAATATAACTAGAGATTAGGAGGAGATTGCAAAGGCTGTAGGGCAGGGATCATCCTCTGTCTGTACCCTGAAACGCCTGCCAGGCTTTTGGGTAGTGTGAAAACAGCCAGTATAAGGTAACATTTTCATGAGGCATGTGTAGCATAAAGGTCAGTCAATCAATCACATTTTTCGAACTATGTCTCTTTCTGTTACAAGATGAATGTTACTATTCCACAAGAGTATTTCCAAAACAGCTGTTATTTGAAAAAGTCAGTGTTGTACTCTCATCATATTCAATAAAAAGCCAGGAAATCCTTGGCATTAGAAAACCTATACAGCTGTCCTCCTTACCTCTTATCCATGTGACATAGAAATGCAGATTGTGACTGCATTGTGCAGATCTCAGCAGTGAATGCAGCCTTACAAGGTGCTTAGATTCAGTCTATTTCTTCTCACTTAAAGTTACATTATGCTAGACTTAAGGCATGCTTTATTTACATGCATTCAATCTCTAGTGGGAGTTTATATACTGTGCACTGGATAATTCTCTAAGTGAACAACAGTCCAGCATCAAGAAGAGTTTCATGCAGAATACAAATAGAGAGCATTAAACAACTACCTCCCAGGGACAGCGAGTTCCCCAGGCTTACGTTGGGGATGAGGATTGGTCGATCTGTTCACCCTCAGGGGCTGTCTGGAATTATAGATCAGGGACCTTATTGTCATACCCCAGCTGCTGCACAAAGACACTAGAAGAAAGGAGATTTACGAGTATTTCAGCAACACTGAACAAGGGATACAGAAGCCATACAACTGGGAGTACAGTGGCTCTAAATCTGTAGGCATTATGCAAAAAGAAAATGCAGAGTTGGGCATCAAGGGAGCTCTCCCAGAGCAATAGGACATCTTTGTAAATTCTCTAAAGAATAAATTTAACAGTTATTAAAGAACAACACCCTGTTATTGCAGTCACTGAACTTTACATCACAAGGGAAGATGCAAGGGATTTTCAGAAAGACATCTGTCATTTAACAGTGACAGTGACCTCAGCACTGACGAGCAATTCAAATCCCCAGTGATGGAAACAAATTAACCCCTTGGTACACAGCAGGTTGAGAACACCAGCATTAGGACTGCTATGCACTGCTACTGTACAGCCTACAGAAGGTTTTACCTTCAAGACAAGCAGTAGATGAAATGAGGTATAATTTTGCAAATTATAAATGCTTTCTATAAATAGCACTTGCGACATCATTTAACATTATTATATTGGCAGTCTTAGAATCCTAGACTTGTTTAGGCTGGAAAAGACCCTTAAGGTTATCAAGTCCAACCGTGAAAACATAACTGCCAAGCCCACCACTAAATCATGTCCCTGAGTGCCACATCTACACCTTTTAAATACCTCCAGGATATTTAAACAAACAGTACACCCATTCAAACCATGAGCAGCCGGTTTCTCCAGCAGAATACGGGAGGACAGTGTCTGAGGCTTTACTAAAGTCAAAGTGGAAACATCCACAGCATTTCCCTCATCCACTAAGTCGTCACCTTGTCATAAGGAGGTCAGGTTAGTCAAGCAGGACCAGCCTTTCATAAACCCATGCTGACCAGGCTGATCCCCTGCCTGCCCTGTATGTAGTGTGATGGCACTCAAGAGGATCTGCTCTACATCCTTCACCATCATCAAGGCCAAACTGACAGGTATTTCCCCAGATGCTCCTTTCGACCCTTCCTGTAGATGGGCGTCACATTTGCCTCTCACCAGTCAGCAGGGACCTCCCTGGTTAGCCAGGACTGCGGATAAGTGATGGAAAGTGGCTTAGTGAGCACTTCCACCAGCTCCCTTCAGTACCCTTGGGTGGATCATATCTGGCCCCAGAAACTTGTGTGTGTCTAAATGGTGTAGCAGGTCACTGACTGTTTCCTTTGGAGTATGGCAGCTTCATTCTGCTCCCTGTCCCCATCTTCCAGCTCAGAGGCTGGCTATCTATAGAACAACAACTTACTATTATAGACTGAAACAAAGAAGGCATGAAGTACTTCAGCCTTCTCCTCACCCTTTGTCCTATTTCCCACTTTTCCCCACATCCAATAAAGAATGAAAGTTCTCCTTAGCTCTCCTTTCATTGCTAGTGTATTTGCTAATATATATATATACAAACATTTAGATAGAAACATTTATAGTCTTCAAGGGTTGAGAAGGAATTTCAGTGGCAAGAACAAACCTCTCACTGAAAAAACATTTATAATACCCTACTTAAGGACTGAGCACGCAAGTAGGAATGCTAACATTCTTTATAGATACCCTTTTCACACGATAGTCATGTTATACCAAGAGGGTGTTCAGTCAGTCAGATTCAGAACTGTGACACTAGAGATCCTATATAGTCTTTTCACTAGGAACTGCTACAACATTGGCCTGCAAACTGACCTGGCCCTAACTCCTATACATAGTCCTAAGGAAAGACAGGGAGAAATACGGAATCTGCCCACATATTCTAGATACTCAGCAGATGTTTGCAATGTGAGAGGAGGGACGGGTCATAGATTACTCCATCCCAATTACTCTAGTAGCTCCCATGATTCTTATGGGGAGTAGGAACGGACAAGAAGCTCTAAGAAGCAATACAGTAAGACCTTCAGCCCTGCTTGACCCCACCTCACATTCTGTGCATTGCCACGTAGAGAACTAGCAGAACACATGACAAAGTATCCCTGCTTCTGGGAAGGACACCATGCCCATTACCAAACCTTCTCAACTAAGGAAGGTAACTATATCTGTCCAATACTGAACTCTAATCAATAGTACTAATAATTAAATTGGTAAGCACTTTCCCTCCACAGTCAGCTGCACTTCTTGAACAATGATGAAGACTCACAGCACCTGAACTGACTATTCACTTTTTCCAAAGGAAAACACGAGACACACATGGTGGGAAACCTATGGTTGAGTCTGGCAGAGAACACCGCACTAGTAACTTTTGCCAGTCTTTTAGGAAGGAGATGCCCATGTAACATCACAGACTGCTTAGTAGTCAGAAAGAGAGGGGGAGGAACAAATCAGTTAAGTTGTTTACTATGGCATGTAACAAGTGTGTTATTTATCACCAAGAGAAGCAAAAAATTACAGCAATAGACATAAAAGCTAAAACCAGACAAGGCCGTATGGAGCCCCACACTATACAGAAATCAGCTTTAGGGTTTTAAAATAAAATGTGGTAGAAATTGTGTAAGATTCACCCTTGTCTGACTTGTAACAGTTAAAATAAATTAGCTTTCTAAAATCTATATTCTAGTCTAACAAAAAGACATTTGATCAGCAAGCAGAACACAGCTGACATTAGCTAGGATGGCTACACAACAGTGCTCCTCTCCAGCCTTATATATCTATAGCCTTAACAGAGTGTACCACTGTACTCATCCCTAAACAGTGACTGCATGCTAAGCAAGTTGCTGATCTGCTATCACAGTACCCTTCCTCAGAGTACTCTGCCTCCAGATGGATGGCTTTAACACACAGTAAAGTACCCAGACAACATAAAGCACATTTTACTTTATAACATTATATTTTACTTTAAAACATTTAGAGCTTAAGGCAACTGTAAACCGTCCACTGCCACATGTAGAGGCTACACACTTACCTTAACAACATCCCAGGAAATTCAATCAGGCCTCAACACACTCCAGTCATCTCAGTGTGAAGACAAAGAGTGATTCACAGGTACTCTTGAAAGAGCCTTATTTGACTGACGGTTTAATGATACAGCAACCTTACAGACTGATAACAAGAGAAAATAAAAGGATCTGGACCACTATAATAACAAATTAATAATAATATTTAATGTTACTATATATTAACATTAATATCATTAAATGTTAATATTTATATAACTATTTAGTATATTAAATATTATTAATAAAAATTATCAGTAACAACATTATTAGCTGTTCATGAAGGATATGTATGACATTCAGAAGTGAGAAGACTGAAAAGGCCTGTACATTAACCAAGATTCTCTTTTTTAAATAGAGCACATCGTCACTCGTGGCTATTTCCCTAAGTCCATACAGCTGTTCTGCTCTTCATCTTTGACAAATAATTCACTTAAATATGCAGTAGGTTGTGCTTATTCACAGTAATGAATAAGGAATATATGTATTCCTCCTGCCCCTGTATTATCCATTTTTAGCTTTTTTTGTACCCCACAAAAGCTCCCAGCATTCTTGACTTACCTTCACACTTTGGGTATATATAGAACCCTACAAATACACAAAAAGTTTGGAATACACATGGAATACACATGTTCTAGAGTCCATGAGGAAGACGTATGGGCTTAAAGAGGAGTGAGGATGGCAAGTCTCCATAAAAATCACAGACTCAAATGTTTGACCTGCAGAAGACCACGAAGGCAAGCAGGTTATTTATTCCATGTTCTCCAGTAATAGCTGGTATTCTTGAGTCCTGAAAAAAACCAAAACCCAACAACACTTCTGCATACAGGCAGAACTTTGTTTTAAATCAGTATCACAGGGTAGTAGGGGGTCTTGAGGTTTTGTTAAGT
The DNA here is from genome assembly GCF_037157495.1 of Lathamus discolor. Lineage (NCBI taxonomy): Eukaryota > Metazoa > Chordata > Aves > Psittaciformes > Psittacidae > Lathamus > Lathamus discolor. Next base: position 55,670,143 of record NC_088886.1, on the reverse strand, counting down.
AGCCTTCTCTTTTATGTTTTTGCCTCAGCACGTTTTGATGCACCAGTTCACCCTCCAGGTATTCATTCCTTCTCCTGTGAGCATCAGCTTTGAAGTACCAAAGGATGGGATGAGGAAAGCTTAGATTTGCAGAGTAAGATCAGAAGCTCTTGTTTTAGATGTTGGACTTCAGTTTATACACATTTTTATTTATACAGAAAGGCTTAGTCATTGGCTAGTACATAAAACTAGTCAAATCTGTTTAAAGGCAGCTGAATTGAGCTGCAGGACTTAGTCACAGGTACTTTAAAAGCAAGTACAATATTTACTATATTTTAAAAAAGCCTAAAAACTTAAGACAATTTTTGAAATTAAAAACAAATTAAAGATATATTACTAATTTTTATACTTCACTAAGAACAAACCTTCATTGCTAACCTGATGCCAAATTTCAATCTTTTCCCATGATTTGAGGAACACCATTGAAGGCTTTAGACCCAACAGTACATGGGACTTACCAAGCTTTTCCTTGCTTTAAGTTAGGTCTCTAGGAGAGAGATTTTGTCTATCACAATCAGCAGCTGCCCCTCCACCCCCAAATCTAAGTTTAAGCTATCACTGAACACACTTCATGGGTGAGAACTGTCAGTACACAGAAGTCAATTATATGTCAGATTACCAGTCAGGAGCATGAAGTCACAAATGCTTAGAATCCAAAGCTCCTGAGGTCATAGTGGATAAAATGACTACAGCAACAGAAACGAAGTACTGAGATCTTAGGTAGAAAACCTTATCTTAGCTGCCTAGAGGCAACTTAATTCTCTCCAACCAGTAAAGGAGCCATAGACAAAGATGAAAAACCCACGACTTGCAGATATTTATGCAGCATCTCAGTTCTCTTAACTACTGCAAAAAAGTTCTCATGCTAAAGCTGCTCTTGCCAGTTCCTAGAACACTGATACAGTTCCTGTTAAGTTGTCTGGGAAGAGACCAGCATCTTCCTCTTGTAGAGGAAGAGATCTACAAATAGAACATAAATAGTTGAGTGACCAGCTTGTAAGACAGAAGGGGAGATTACACCCTAAAAGTAATGAAAGTATGAATCTTAATCCTAGCCTTAAGATGGAGAACAGGAGAATGAGTGTTTACAGATGTAGGGAATACTTTGTTATATTAAGCTTACATATCCAAATGAGATACTGTTCAATCAGCTGCAGGCTTAACACATCTTTCAACCAACCCATGCTTTTAACTCCAAGCTAACACTTACAGGTACAATAATCAAGCCTACATCATGCTGATTTTTTAAAAAGCAAAAATGCAAGCCACACAGAAAACACGAGGTCAAAGCACCTAACTCAGTTTCCTCTCTTTCCTCACAATGTTGTATTTTCTACTCTCCAAGTTATGCTAAAAGCAATAGATAAATAAATACAATGCACAGCATGCTTCAGAGCTGACTGCTACTAGACTTCCTGGTAGCCTAATATCCAAATCAAGTATGCCTCCTTAAAACTTGCACTTACCCAATACTTACCCAATCCTACAGTAGACCACTGAAAAAGCAAACTGGTTCACAGTTGAGGTTAGAAGTATTTTAATTCTACCTAACTTCTCTCCACTCTCTGCTTATACCACCTGTATACAGCAATGGCTGCAAATTAACAAAGGTTCTCCTACAGAAAGGTGCACAAACTACATATATGATGAGATTTTGAGCAAACTTGCCCATAATGACCACAAGAGATTGTACAGTTCCTTCTGTTAAGTTACCACATTTAGGGAAAACAGACATTTCCAGTTCTCTTTAGTCAAAAGATAGAGGGAACTGTGGAAAAAAAAAAAAAACAAAACCAAAAACCACAACAAGCGTACTTATGTATCATTTCTAAGAGAAACAACAGTGCACAGCATGTAAATATACTGAAAGCTTGCTTCCCCCAGACACACTATGAAGGCTCAAGTGCTTATCTGGCTTGGTAGATGGAGACTGTATATGTAGAAAAAGTCAGCAATAAATACCATGTGTCATTAAGATGCAATGACAAACTTTAACTCACTTCAGTCGCAGTACCAATCAAGATTTGATTTCAAAACCAATTTGGTAGTCAGCGGGGAAACATTTAAGTATGGATACTTTAAGCAGTAACATTTCTTAAGTGTTTTATTGCTACAAATTGGTACATCGTATCACAAAAAAGCTACAAGGCATATTGTAACACATACTTTATTATACAGAGTGCAATGCAGTCCCCAGAACAGCCACACTCAACAGCACAATTTCTGAAGTTACTCATTCTGTACTAAGAGGTAAATAATGAGCTTATGCCATAGGGCATGTAACATACTTACCCCACAGACCCACCTTTCTTGTCAACTGATTAGACCAAAAATTATTATTATATCCAACTTTCAATACACACACCAAAAAAAAAATAGGATGCTTAAAAAAATATACAACACAGGGTTTTAATCAGCTTTAACAGTCAGTTTTCTACAAAAAGCTCAATTAAAATAATCTTGATTTTGTTTCAAACAAAATCAGAAATACAGAGGAATTACATAAACAAGTTCTCCATAGAATGGAATGCATGCATATGGTGGGGAATCTTCAACAACTTCATTGGAGACTGTTAAAAAGTCTGAGCCCTCTTAGAGCAGAAATAAAAAGCTGTTTTGCTCCCCTAATATAGTTTCATTTTCTTGCACTTAGTTATCTTCAGTGTGGTCTAAAGTGAAGTCAGTTTGTTCTTCATTTTCTTCTTCCTCTTCTTCCTCCTCTTCTTCAGCCTCAGCTGGTTCATCGGCTTTCTCCTCTTCTTCCGTCTGCTGCTCTGGAGCCTGATCATTTACTTCAAAAGGATTTTCACCCTGAAGCAGAAGATGGAAAACAATACTTTCATATTTATTTGAAACATAAAATGCTACTCATTGTTTCAATGAAAGAAAAGGTCAGCCACTAAAAAATGCTGCGGTATTTTATAACAGCTTTTTAAGAGTTTGCTTTTGGGTGTTTTGGTTGGTTGGTTTTGAGGTTTTTTCCCTCTAAGAAAATAAAAACACATTTTATTTTAAAATCAGCAACACTTCATTGGGATCCCAATGAACTGTTGTAATGAAAGCAGAAATGGCATTGAGAAAAAAGCCAAAGTATGCTACACACAAACTCCAGTCTAACTTGAACATTCAATTAAAATTACATGGTTAAGTTTCAGCATGTTTTTATGAATAACTGTAACTGCTTCCTTTTTCTCCCCAATTCAAATAAAATCTGAAGAGTTTCGTTCTGCTTTTCCTTTTCGATTACCTTTATTCGCCCTGAATAATTCTACCAAAAAAGGCAAACTTCAGCAAAGAGAAATCCAGAGTTAACTACACTGACTAGCCTGCTATTCATTCCATTGCTCAGCTAGACAAATTATCAAGCAGATTTCTCAGAAAGTATTTTAAATACTCTTATTTTCATATTTTATCTATTTCCTACAATAATTCAGTTCACGACATACCTCAGCTTTCCCTTGTTTCAGATATTTAAGAACTATGATTTATCAATAAAGAATTACTACATGAAGTATAGAAGAGCTCCTTCACTAAAGCTCCTTTCACGTTTGAATGGTTTACAGAGCAAGTCTGATCTGAAGAGATCATACCAGCTACATGAGGCTTGGGATTTCAAGAATATCATTTAAAGGAGGATCCAAAAGGAAAAATTGAGTACTAGGCCCTTTGTCCTTTGTTTGCTTTAAATATTTTTGCTTCATTACATTTTACAGTTGTTGAGCCTAATTAACTAATAGCCTAACCAAAGACATAGCTACCACATGTAAACCTCATAAACTTCTCTCAGATACTAAACTTGGCTTTTTTAGATGTAGATCCTCAGAGATCAGAAGTACACAGAAAGCTGTTATCATAACTTATATGAGCCCCATGAAAACAAGAAAAGCCCCATCTCATTTAAAACTCATGGTGCCTTTAGATGACCAACTATGACTGTCTAGTACCAGTGTGTCTATAGAACACCAAGGACTATTTCACTGAATAGCTACAGACTCCAACACTGAAATACCAAAAATATTTGCTAGCTCTGTAAACCATTTCATGGGAAAAAAAAAAAAATACACATGAAAAAAAAAGACTGCCTAAACCACTTCAATTACAACATCAATAGAAAGCATTGTGAAATAACAAAAAGACAGCATCCAAACCTTAATTCAGTAACAATTAGTGCAACTCCCCCAAAAATGTACTTTCCTTTTTGGACAAAAGTGTGAAAGACCCCTGACTGCAAAGCTTGTGGTGCCATTTCTATGAGGTTTAGCCAAACACTGTAAATCCCATTTGGGTACTGAAACAAGGATTTCAGAAGCCAGACAGAAATAAGCTAACTACTGAGTTAAGACCACTTCACCTGGTCAGCTTCAAAGACATGTTCACCACTAGACCTTACAGAGGGAAGACTGGCATATTAAGAGCAAAAGAAAACAAAAAGGTGGCCTTTCTCTTTAAATGATTCACAAAGAGATCAGAAGCCCTTTTACAGGTCTGATACAAAAGGAAATATTCAAATCCTATCACATCTAAATTAGGCACAATGATGAACTCTAGCTAAAGAATGCTATTTTAAAAGGACTACTTCCACACTCCTACAGATGACTTCTGAGTGTCCCTGATTCTTGGGGACAAACTACAGGAAACTGCTACATTTCACTCCTGCAAGACAATATGACTAACCTAGCAGAACTGGATTCAGCACACTACTTCTGCCTGAACACATCTCTACACAATAATAACAAAAAGAATAAGGTTCCTTTCCCCAACTATTTTTTTCTGAGAAAAATGTATGTTTCAAGTACTCAAACTAAGGAAAAAGTTACTGTCCTCAAGGGGAAGATCTTAACGACTGCACTCTTTTTCAGTGATGTAGCATCAGAGGCATCCAGCGCCGGATGCGGAGCCAACTTTGATGCTAGTTGATTCTGACAGCCACACTGGTCCCATCTTCCCAGGTGGCTTTAAAAAAACAAAGCGAAACAAGAAGCCAAGAACACAGGCAGACCACTGAACTGCTGCAGAAAAGACTTTATGATGCCTACAAAGCATAAAACCAGAAGCAGATAAGTAGTTTACTCCGCAGAGATGCATTCTTTGGGTTCCTTGTCTCTAGACTATTTAAAACGCAGAGAAAGCTTAAGACTGTGAACTGGTATTTACAACCAAAGCTTTGGAATTTGTATGTCCTCAGAAACCACTCTATACCTATTCATAAAAAGTCTTACAAACTTGACACAAAAAGATTCCAAAGTCCACCTACCTAACTGGCAAACTTCTGAATGGCTTCAGTAATATACTATATCCCAGGACTAGCTGATGATGTGTTAGAAAATGTCAAACTCCATGACGCTTCTCCTGAGCAACATCCAAGCAGCTTTTAATCATAGACATCAATCTATCTAGGAAGTCCTACATGGTCCAAAATTAGAAAATCATGACTTCATCAAGCAATAACATTTTGACTGAGAAACAAGATGATTTTTTTCCCTCCTTACTACAAATGGAGTTGCTATGGGTTCACAGATCTTCTAAGATGATTGTTTCAGACTGGCTAGCAGGTGGGTTGTAGTACATTTCCTCCACTCTTTACAATATGGATGGAAGAGAATAAGAAGGGAAGAACTTTAAAAGCACCTAACCATACAAAGAGTACACTGGAAGCATAAAAGGGGACCATACAAGACCAACGCTGGGGAAACAGAGGGCTCTTTAATACAATGGCCAAGGTAAGAGAAAGCTTTCAAAGTTCTTTGATTAAAATACCTGATGAAGAAGATACCAAAGAAGAGATTAAGAGTAAAGGTTCCTTTCATGCAAAGGACAGGATGCAAACAATATGCTGTTAACTGAAGCACTGAACTGGATTTTCAAATACAGGAATTGGGAAAAAAAAAAAAATCATGGACTAAGTGTAAAAGATAGTCACCATAAGGATCATAAAGATCATGTGCAAGGCTTGACAACTGGAATCCTCAGCTCTGGCACAGTAGTTTTCAGGAAACTTTGGTTTTTTCCTTTCTATTCCTAACTCTGGTCACTGACTGTAAGCATAACAAATATCATAATCTTTATAAAAGACCAGGAGCTCCACTAAAGCCACATCATCAAATTTACTAATGCTGTCTTCCAATTGAAGCAAACAAAAAACAAGTGATTATCTTAGGCTAATTCCATATAATGCTTCCATTTTCAGTGAACATGACAGGCACCTCTACCATATTTAAAAACTTCATAATTAAGTGCTTAAATATGAAAATTTCATATCTCTGCTTTCTTTCTCACAGTGCAAACTAGAAGCATGTAGTTAAAGAAAAAACATTAGTCGAGTGTTTCTAGAACACTACATTCCAAGCTGTAAGTTCATTAAAAATGGCTGCATCTACCTACTTGCTTTCCTTTTGCACATACAACCACCACCATGTGGAGGAAACAACCTGTGGAACAGGGATGATTAAATCAAAGAGCTAAAAAGGTTTTCCATTAAGCATTGGGTAGAGAAATAAACGACAGGTAGAATGGCATTTTATTCAAATGAAGTGGCCAGGGTGTCCCAAGGAAAACAGCAGTTGTTACTGCTTATCAATTGGCTTACTTCAGACCAGAAGTCATGATCTACTCCTTCCTTTTCAGTCAAACATAAGCCAGACCCTTCAACCTTGAGAAGTCTTATGCAATACTAAATACAGCACATATCCTCAAAATTGATAGTCAGCCTGCCTAAATTACATTCAATAGTCATTCTCCAAGCAGTTACTTGGCAGATTTGTGGGGCGATTGAAATGACTTAAGCAGAATTTTTCACACAAAACCACAATGGGGGAAGGTGGGTTCAAAACGCTGATTGCCGAGAGTTAGTAGTCCTTCATCTCTACCACAGAGTGTGGTTCTAAAAGACAGGGCCTTCCACCTCAACAGAGTTTTCCCTAATTCAACTTCATCTTGGATACGCACTTCTTCTAGGCCACTCGTTAAAATAACAAACTTCCCAATAAGCACAGAGAAATTTTCAGCAGAAAAATCTTTCCATCTTATTTGCTCATGTGAAACTATGTTAATACGGATGTACAAAAAAAAAAAAACCAGGAGTTACTGACCTGAAATTTTGTTATCCTTTTCTCAAAGGCATTTCTGGTGTTGATGACCTGCTCCTGCAATCTGGTACAACTCTATGCAACAGCCTCACAGGTCTTCCCTGCTCTGAATTTCCTCCTTCCATGCTACATATGCAGGACAGACAACACTTTCCAAACTAATGTTGGGTTTGGGTGAGTCTGGGTTTGTTTTGGGGGTGGCTGTTTTGTTTGGGTTTGGCTGGGAGGTAGGGAGCCTTGCTTCCCCAAACCAGTCTGCCCTTCACCTCAAAGCAAGCTATTTTCAGCTGTAACAAGGATTTCCTACTCTCCTCGAAGACTGCAGGCACCAAATGCATGCACCCCATGCTCCTTTTCATCATATGCTGTATAATAGAACTGGTCTCCTTCAGTCTGCATCTAATTACACATTTGGATGAGGTTGACAGGGATTTGCATAACCAGAAGCCAGATATATCTGGCTGAGCAGGTACTGCTGAAAGTGTATTAAAAGTCAAGAATCAATTTCTCCAGGGAATACTAGTTCTGGCAGTGGTCTCCTTGTGAAGGCAGTCTCACAAATTTTATCTTTCCCGGTTTTCCAACTGACAAATGGCCATTCCATTCCCCATTTACCAGTCCCCCACCAGGGGGCTGTACGGGATAACGCATACGCATACCAGGCCATAAGGAACACCAGAAGGGATGACTGGAAATCTCACACATTCCAGGCTGTGCTATCTGGTCATTTGCTACCTTTTCTGAACAAATACAGAATAGTTGTTGGGTGTGTGAATCAGTTTCAGACCATATATAATTTTGCAGGAAATGACTGATTTGGTACTTTAAGCCACAACTGACTTCCGCACTGGCTTGCACCTTGTCATATTTCTACAACACAGTTATTGCTTTGTCTGAAAAGAGTCTATTGTTCGGGCACAGACAAAATTATAAACCCATTAATAGTAACTACCAGAAATAGCTAACAATGGTACTACAGAAAAAGTCACTTTGCTGGCCCAACAGAAAGAAACCCACATTTTGATAAAACAAACTCACATTTGTTTCTCAGGCCATGTACCTGCAACATAGGCTACATGCCTTTTAAATTCTCTGATCACAACAAACTGCTGTAAGCTTTCATCTTTTGTATGCTCCCACGAATCCTAGAAATTCTACAGAATACAAAGTAGCCCAGTAGTGTGTGCACTATTCTTTAGTACAAAGCCACATGCTGGAGCCTTTGCTTCTAAATATAAAGACTGACTCACCTGTAAAGCGGTTTGTGCTCCGCAGTTAGTATTATGTACAGTTATAGATACTGCTGATGCTTTCTTTAAGCTTGATTTTCTTAATAAGAGCATCAAATTAAAAAATGACTAGATATAAATACAAATGTTAAACCAAAACCTGTTAAATCCAATTTTTGGCTGCAAACAATCTGAAATTACCCGAGACAACAATCTGAGACTGGCAAAATAAGTTATAAGTATGTTTGACCTGTGAGCTACCTAGTAGGCAAAAACAGAAGACAGAGCACTGAGGTTAAACTCTTACCAGGATGGAGGAAATAATGGTATAGCAAACGTCACTGATTATGTTTTTTCCTGTTGGGGTCTTACCTTCACATACAGCTCGTATCGTGCCTTGACTATAGGATTATTCAGGATGCTAGTGGCAGTAAGAACACTCTCTCTTTTTATTTGTTCTCTGTAGGCCTAGGAAACAATTTTTACAGTGAATAATTCTCATACCCCTATTACAACTGTCACAAATTTGAATTCATGGTTGTTATGTTTACAAAGTGTAACAAGGACATTCTAGCTTTCTAGAGAACAATACCACAAGAACTTAGAAGTTACTTGCACTGAGTTCCATTAACACTTCTCACCTACTATTAGATTATGCTTGCCTTTAAAAAGTGTCATATCTTACTTGTTTTCCTTTTGTGTGATCAGGAGATTTTAAGTGCTGCTGAACAGAACTGTGTAATGCAGGAACATACACACTGCAAGCACTGCAGTGAACAGTCTCAACTTTCATCATATGGTCATCAGCAGTAACCCCTGCCAAAGAAGATTCAACAAATTAACACAAAATGTGTTGTTATTCTAGGTAAGCAGAAGAGGTTTTGCACCATAAAACCAGAGCTCTCAGTTGTTAATCAAGTCAAACTGAACCACATAAGAATGTTCATCTAAATTCAGGCATCAAAACTAGGCTCTCTGAAAGCAATGCTAAAGAAGGAAGTTTTGCACTTGGATACTCCAACTCATCTCCACAGACGATATATGAGACTCAGGCATTATGTTTGCTGTCTGTGATTATATGAACACCTACCTGTCTAAAAAAGGAAATTAAAATCATACAACAATCAAACTGAACTATTTAAACTACAAAAAAATGCCATCTATTAAAAAAAAAATCAACAATAACTATTATCCTTAATAATACACATTTCAACACAAGAAACAAATCAGAGCTTCAAAACAGTTAGATTTACCTCCCCTCAGTAAGAGCTAATTTATTTCCTTGCCTCCCCTCACCACCAGGAGGTGCATGAATCCAATTCCTCTTGCAATTTTTAAGTATTGCCATGCCAACAAAATATTCTGATCATGAAAGCAAACAGGCCCTCCAGTTCTTAAGGAAAGTACTGCATCAAAAGGAACGCCATCAGCAGGTCAAAGGAGGTGATCCTGCCCCTGTACTCTGCTCTCGTAAGACCTCACTTGGAGTGTTGTTTACAGTTCTGGTGTCCTCAACATAAAAAGGACATGGAACTGTTGGAAGAAGTCCAGAGGAGGCCACGAGGATGATCAGAGGACTGGAGCACCTCCAGTATGAAGACAGGGTGAGAAAGTTGGGGGTCTTCATATGGGAGAAGAGAAGGCTGCATGGAGACCTCATAGCAGCTTCCCAGTATCTGAAAGGGGCCTATAAGGATGGGAAGGGCTGGGGAGGGACTCTTCATTTGTGATAGGACAAGGAGTGACAGGTTAAAACTTAAACAAGGGAAGTTTAGATTGGCTACAAGGAGGAAGTTCTTTACCATGAGGGTTGTGAGGCACTGGAACGGGTTGCCCAGGGAGGTTGTGAATGCTCCATCCCTGGCGGTGTTCAAGGCCAGGTTGGACAGAGCCTTGGGTGAGATGGTTTAGTGGGAGGTGTCCCTGCCCATGGCAGAGGGGTTGGAACTAGATGATCTTAAGGCCTTTTCCAACCCTAACTATTCTATGATGCTACTCAAAAAGGATTTGAGAGTTTGTTAAGATGCAGACTATACCAGTTTAAGTAGCTTTTAGAATTAAAATTCCAATTAAGGTAATATCCAAACACAGTTATTGCCTGAAATAAAATACTCAATGTCCCCTTATGGCTCTAGCACATCCTTTGAAATCCCCCAAGCAAAGGATAAGGTGGAATGATATGGCACAGAAAGGCAGGGACATAGAAAATGCTCTAGAAAACTGCCTGTAGGGCAAGCAAGGGGGGGGGGGGGAAGAGGCCAAGATGCATCTCAGGTAGCCAAGAAATTAATCAAGCTCCTTTTTTGTCAGTGTCCCTCAAAACCACTATTGTACTTACTCTAAACAGATCCCTGCCATCATACTTGACTATTATCACCTTACTGCTTTATCACACACTCTCTCACAATCTATCTGCATTCACCTGTTGCCACTCCTCATGCATTATACCGAGTAAGATGACGGCAAAGTCCACATAATTCTGTTTACCAAGTACTTAGAACAACATTATCTTACTTTCTGACATCACTACCTGGACAGCAAACATAAATAAGGTTTGCCATCTCCCATTGTGCTGACATTCCACATGGTATCAGAAACAAAGCAAGGAATCCCCACCAGGCAACAGAAAGCATGTGGAAAATCATAATTTTGATTTTATCAAAGAATGAAAGGAGAAAAGGACAAGCAGAGCTCCACAGTATGCATCTTCACATAAAAACCATTACTCACCTTCCATTATATCTTTTTCAGCAGCTTGAGCATTTTCTGTTTGGTTACTTGTCTGCTGCTTACGCAGAGCTGTCTTCTTGAATTTATTCACCATACACTCCTACAGAGAGTTGGATAAAAAAACCTTTAGTTTGTTTGATGTATGATGATTTATATTCCCATAGGAATCTATACTTAGAACAGCTCTGTAATAAAGAGCAATTAATTGCTTTAACTTCTTAAGGAATTACTTCGTCAAAGTAACACTATTTTACAGACTCTGAATTTGCTTCAGCTTTTAACAATGTGTGTTGTGCCAAAAGTCATCTGCAATGATAAATTAAGCACTGGTAAATTTTAAGGACATTCTAATGTAAAAGTATTCTATTGATCAAAAAGCAGTTGTCTTACATGAAGAAATTCCATCACTACTTTGTCAAATTTGGTTTGCTTCTGGATATGATCCAACGTTTCCTGGTGGGCTGCACTCTCCAGATGTGCCTCAATTTCTTTCTCTTCAAATGTTCGAAACTTGCAAAATGAGCAAGTAAATGCCATTCTAGCAAGAGAAAAAACAGTAAACAGTATTACTATCACAGAAACATTCCTCCCTCTTTCAGCAAAACTATGAAGACTTGACAAACCTAATCAGAAAAGGGAAAACCTTCATTAAAGAAGCCTAAGAGAAAAAGCAAAACGCAGTATTTCACATGAAGGATAACTGCTACAAGAACCAAACACAGATGAATTATCTATGCAGAAGATGAAAACTGCTGAAATCAGAAGCTAGTCATTTAAAAGCCACATTATTCTGTGAGTTTAGCTATCACAGCTCTCTAGTTTGTGTCACCTTTTGCAGGACTTCTCACAGTCAAGCCCAGTCCATTATTTCCTAACTACATAAAATCAAAATAATTCACATAAAGCTCATTTTAAAATTAAAAACTATATAATCTTTTCTAAGGAAATATGGCCACCTTAGCACAATGGCACTATGATCATACATTGCACTGATACAGAAGTTTCTTGTACAGTGCTGGCCATTAGCCTGCTTGGCTGTGGAAAGACTAAGAAAAGTTACAGAACAATCCACTTAATTTTTCTACACAATAGCTCACCATACTTAAGAACCAGAATAAAGACAATTTTTAACAGCTTATTAAATCAGCATGAATTTATATTTGACTGAAATACATACTTCAAAAGCAGTACCATTCTAATCTGCTTCTCAAGTGTGCACTGATGCATATTTTGTATTTTCCGATGCAGCAGAAGTCCAGCGAAACATCCAGTCTTCTAAGTTGCAGGACTCGGGTGCTAGGTTTTGGTTCAAGATATTTTTCTTTGTTTAGGTTAGTTTTTGGATTTTGTTTTGGGGTGGGGACCTTGGGTGTGGGTTTTTTGCTCATTTCTTCATTACATTTTATTTTGATAAAATCAGTCCAAAAGGGCTTTGAGGAAATGAGACATATTCTAACAGAAGGATAAAGGGGAAGAAAAACACTGCCCACAAGACAGAAGGTAACACAAACCTGTATCCATCACCGTATTTTTCACTGTTCTTTTCCCTTCTACGCCTTTGCTTCTCTCTTCTGGCCTCAATTCGTCGCTTTTCTTCTTCCTCACTTTTAGCTTCTCCTTTGCCATCTTAACATACAGAAGAGGGATTTAAAAATTTTGTTAAAAAATCCAAAACAAAACAACACAAAAAATAACCGCATACCAAAAAACCCTAACCAGTAAAAGTCTCCATCTTCCCTGTCTCCTCCAGAAACACATTAGAATGCAGAGAATGACCCTATACTGAAGTGGTTCAATGGCATATTTAAATGCCATAAAAGTTTCAGTTTGGCTTCCTCCTCTAAAGACAACCAATTTAAACTTAAATTAGTAGTTAAGGGGTTACACTATAGATTGCACTCATGAAATGAAGGGAATTCAGAGTTAAAGCAAACCCTACCCTCTTGTGCCTAGTTATTAGAGGCCTCTTCAAGGAAGTGACCAGAAAAGGGTACTTGGGGATGCACAGTGAGAAACACGTCACTTAAAACTCTCCATGGTTTTAGAGCACCATTGCTACAATCCCCTGACATAAAAAGAAAGTATCTAAAGCCATTCTCTTCTGCTGAAAAGGCAGTTTCCAAAAACAAAAGCAAAGGTTCTCATAAAGAAGACGAGGCAGTGTTTCCTTAAGGTACGGTACCCAACCTGAACTTCAACTTTATTATGTTTCCCAACTAGACTTCACAGAAAAATGTTCCAAAGATTTTGAGTTGAAGAAATAAACCAGTGAAGAAAGAGCTAGAGGGGGTGCAAACAAATAAATGACTACTTCTGCAACGTTAAAGACTTTTAAGGACATTGACTTTTGCCTAAGCGTACTTATACCTTTCCTATGTCTGCTTTAAAAGCCTATGGATAAAGGGAAACAATCAGAACATTACTCAGCTAGTAGTTTTAGAGCAGGAAGAAAAGGGGGCAGTTCTACCTTAGGAGAGAGGTTAGCCTCCATCCAAATTAGGACAGAAAGGAACATACAGCAGCATAATGCAAAAAAAGACTCACAAAAAGCTCCGTGGCTTTAGAAGTGTCACCGAGTACTGAGAACATTTCCACTGACTGACAGCTTTCGCTCCATTCCTGATTATCCAAAGGTTTTTCATTTTATAGCAGAGTTTCAAAAACTATTCTAATCCAGAGAGGAGAAAAACTATCCTAAAGATAGACGCAATTCCCATTACTGATTTCAGGCTTTAAGTTTCACTTAGTGTCTTACCACTATCCATGGAAATATGCAAAGGATCTCATTTTACTGCTGTAAAAAGTGTCTGTATGACATTCTGTGGAGTGAAATGGCCTATGCCTTGCCCCTCAAGCTCACAATTTCAAGTGCCCATCCTGTTACAAGCTGAGAAATTTTACAAGCTGAGAAATGGATGGCCTAAGTCCACAGATAAAACTAGGACTCCACAGTGGGGCTCCCACTTCAGTATTTTAAGACGAGAGACTCTGATCAGCTGGCTGCAAACTTCCAGCAGTCCTCAGCATCAGATTAGACTACACATGCAATAGGGCAGCTCACAAAGGGAATGGGACTCAAGACAGTTTCAGCATTAACACTAGACTCCTTTGTATACTTGTGAGACTGCTACAGTTAACACACTTCAACTGATTTCATGTAAACTAGATACTTCAACTGATTTTATGCAGACTAATAATTAACCTATTTCATTAAGACAGCACATGAAATAGACCAGATGTTCCTGAGAGCAGCTCTCAAAGTTAGCTAAATCGACTTATAAAAATGATTCACCTACAATTTAAGGGTGAGGTTGATCAGCTGGTGGGATAAATAATAGTATATGGGTGAAGAACTGGTGGGATTAACAACATTTAAGCAATGGAATGGCAGTAAGTATGGAAGACCATAACATTAATTTAAGAAAAAACAAATCAAACAATAATATACAGAGATAATCAGAAAACAGAGAACATTAGCATGTAAAGAACAAAAAAGTGATGGATGGAACAAACAGTCATCTTCTCCATGGCCTACGTGTATAAACTCTTAAAAGAAAAAATGTAATGCTATTTAATAACAATTAGAGGTCATACATACAGGCTTACCAAACCTAATCTGTCACACAAATACAATACCTATCATACCTTACTGGACAAAGCAAACTGACTTACCTCCAAAAGTCTGATATCCAAGATCATAAGCATCTCTTGTAAAGTCTTCATATATAACAACTGCACCACTTGTGTCCACTTCAATTTCCTAATAAAGTCAAATCCATAAACTTGTTAAGAAAAAAAACCCAACAAAACAATGTCATTCTAAATCCAGAAAAAGAGTGCTAATTGTTTCCAGTAATCTCCTACTTGACTTTTATTATCAAATAAAACAAGAGAAGAAATAGAACTGATTATCTAGTTACTCTGTGTATAAACACTTCAAGCTATGCATTTCTCCTTAATACCTTATAGTCTTTGAGGACTAGTTTCACAATCAAAATTCTGTCTTCCACATAAATACTCTGACTTCCAATTCAGACATTCATATACTTCGCTGAGAATACATTAATACCTTCACTCACAAAGGAAAATATCATCCCAGTCTTTCAGCGTGGAAGTAGGATATATATACACACACTTAGCTTACTGATCACATTCCTACACAGCACTGCAACTGATCTTTCTGTATGTGGGAACTAATCTTTGTACCTTACCAAAGAACATCTGTTAACACTGGTTGCTTTTTCATTCACCCCCCACTCCTTGTTGTGTCTTATGTCTTACTGTATTCATGTGACAGGTCTTTGTGCATTACAAGAACAGGTAGGGTCTACAAATAGACATTAAAATTCCTTTTCCAGGCTACGTGCACAAGCTGTATCTTTCACTAGAAATCAGTAAGGATTTCAGACTGCCACCAAAATAAGACACGTTTAAAAATAGCGAAGAAAAAAATTTAGAACACACTTGTATAGTTAAGTGCTCAATTTTTATACCTAAAGATGAATAATCATTAAACTACAGTTATATTGTGCAAACTGCTGAAACAATCACAAACATTTTCCAACTCAGTGAACCTTTACCTCTATCGTAGAATCCTGGAAAGATGACTTCCTGCCTGTAAGCAAAGCAAGGAAGAAATAAATAATGTAATAGTGCTGTCACTGCCAGTTCATTTTAAGGCAATAAAATACTTACGAAAAAGAATAGGTCTACATCTACAAGTTATCATATTTTAGTAATAATATTAAACATACACTCAGTTATCCTTAGGCATATAAACTAATTGGTCTTCTAGAAGCAACCATCTATATTTAACATCACAAAACAGGAAAGCCATGACAGAGAGGACAATATAATTTTGAGATACAATATATGTGTAAAAATGTATCCAATTTTCTGTTAGTTGTCACCCACTTAGTCTTCACATACACAACACTGCTTAGAGCATCTTTCAATTAAAGTTTCAGAAAATTGTGTAAAGCCACCCAACAGTTTCTTCCTCCCAGTCTCCACAGGACAGGTTGATCAAAAGTGCATTCTAGTAGGCACCATCTACTCCACTTCTTAAAGGTAACTTCAATATTAAATAGTACATTGGTCCCTGGATTGCGGAAATCAGTGAGGGGAAGCATAATAAACTAGAACTGCTCTGTCTGAAGGTAGTTCAGAAAAGGAAAAAGTACAAAAGTACTGAAAGAAGAAGAGCTACAAGGGAGACTTCAGAGATGCCCACCTTTGATATACCTGGATGTGTATTTTACAGACCCAATCTCATCACAACAAAGCTGGCAAGTCCAGCAATATTATTCCCTATATAAAAAACAGAGGAACATTTTCTACACACCCAGTGCCTGAAACTTTTACAGTAGTCTTGAAATTAAAGAGAACAGTTTTGTAATACAGTGTGTAACTACAATTTTCACATGGAAGTTTTTGCCCAATCTGTACCTTTACCTTGCAAGCTCCAAGCTAAAGTAATTTTGACCACGTTTCATGTGTGATTTATGAATATATTATATGAAATTCATAATTATATTAAACACTTCAGATCCAAATTACTGAGGGTATTAGAAGCCCCTCCCCAAAATAAAATCTGACTGCTGTACATGCCATTCAGAATATTTAAGACTCAAGTTGAAATTCCCTCAAATCAAGTAGTTTATTCCAATCTCAGTGATACTTCTCTCCCTCTTTGCCTGCTACATGAAACTTACTAGATCTGTAGAACATCTTTAGGGAAGCTAAACAAACCAAGCACTACTAATACTTTGCAATTTGTATTTCCAGTGTATCCATCATATTTCCAGTCCTTCTTGTCATTATGGCATTTCATTTACAAGAAGGAACAATCTCCCTTTACCATTCAGAAATCATTCTATAGCAGTTTTCACTGTGTTCTCAGGTTTATCTCCCTTCCCCTCTCCTCTACATCCACAGCTTATACTTTTATTTTAGCTGCATTGCAGTTGATGCATTACATTTTACATTGAAGTATTTGGGCAGCAGGTCCCAGCCTCATGCAAAGACACATGTTAACATTTGTCAGGCATCATTACTTAAGGCAACCTGAGATCTGAAATGATTTTCCATAGTGAATATATGTCTCCAGGAAGCATTAAATCTGAATTAAATAGTCTTCAGCAGTACATATAACACATCAAAGTATGATATTTCATTCAGCAAATTATCTTTGCAGTAGAAGAGTAAACTCACAGAATTACCAACCAGCACAGGTAAGAATTTTGGCATGTTACTTACTTGGAGATTTTTTCTGGCTCAGCTTCAAAATAGGTTTTGTCATTTTGGGCTTCTTGACAAATGTCCCAGCAGGTTTGTTATATGACTGTGGTACCATTTTTCTCTTTACTCCTCTTGCAGCAACTGCTGCAGGACTGGGTTTGTTGTGATAGTCAACAACAATTCCAGGTCTGTGCATTCCTCCAAAGTCTCCCATATGCTGAAAATTTGTTAAATCAAGAGAAAGGTATTAGTATATTAAATCAATAGAAATATAACATTTACTCGGTACAATAAAACCATGAACTAAGTAAAATCTGCATTCTAGAGCAAAATGCAGGGGAAATATAAGCTCCCAGCTCAATGTTGTGTTCTGCAATGGCTTTGTGGATGTTTGTCCAGTAGAATGAACACAGATGTATAAACTGCGTTTCTGCTTATTCAGAACCGTTGTCCAGATAATGAACATGTCTAACAGGGTTTGTATCTCAGCCTAATACCTTGGCTCCTCTCTTCAGATTCTCTAGATGATAAACGACTTCTCTCTTTGGGAAAAAAGCAGAGCTAACCAACCTACTTCAGAGAGCAGCAATTAAAGTTCTAAAAAAAAAAAGAAAGAAAAAGCTTCTTTACGCCAAATGATTGGCACTGATGTAAAAATGAAGTAAAGAAGATTGGCCAGTGTGGAACGGTGATTAATTGACAGAAGCTCATTCTTTCTTTTACTTATCTTTCCACTGAATTCAGTAAATTCATAATGTAAAAGCTTGGCCTGGAGGGAGCGATACAAAAACACAGCAGCAGTAGAAATGAAAACTCAGTTGAAAGACAAAACCTTTCTACTATTCCTAGTAGAATTCCTGTGGACATTTCTAAAAGTGCTGTGGATGCTTGTTTATGAAAGTTACCTCTCTGAAAGCATGGAATAACTGTGTAATCTGAAGAGGGAGAATATAGCTGGCTGCAGTGTTTACAAAAGCTCGAACATACTACTTAATTTTTAACACAATTATTGAATTAATAAAGGGCAGAAGAGCGCCCACTGACTGGATGGGTGACTTGGATAAGCAGAAATATTTCTACTGACATGAAAAGAGAATTAGTATTATGCTATCAAAGTTAAAAGAACATAAAAATAACTTCAACATACTTTGTGAAAAGCATGACTTGCTTTTTAAAGCAGATTTTAAATGACAGAATGTACCAAACCAGAAACTTTTCCTAATGAGTCCATGCACAAGATCGCCATGTTAATTTATTTAGTTGAGATAGTTACAGAACTACCTAACATGTACATTTACACTGTACGCATAAATTTGTCATGAAGTATGCACTTGGATAATTTCAATTCCTGTTTTTTAACAGTCTATCTATTAAAGGTGCAATGCATTTTACATCTGGCAAGTAGTTTAGCCTTTACATTCCATTACATAAAAGACTAAAGAGATACATTTCAAAAACAGAACGAAAAAGAAATAAGGCTACTTGGTTGTAACTGCACAAAACTTTCAGATCTAAATGAGTTCTGAAAGGATGGTATCCAAGTGTAAGAACCTAATGCTTTGAGCTTCACCAGCAGAGAAACATAAAGGTTAGAATCTATTTCTCATACCATGCTACATGCTAGCTAGCAGCCATGTGCAAATCTGAGCTAGAACTTTCATATGGCAACTAGAGTACTCAAGAATGCTGTGAAGGAGACTTTCTGGAACAAAACCACCACACTATTAGGCACTTGAAGGACCCAATGAAAATAACCTTCCTCTATACTTCAAGCTATGAACAAGTTGCATGGCTGAACATTAAGGAATTGCTTTCCAAAGAAATATGGCACGCTTAAGAATTTGAAAGATAAGTTACACCTAGAGGCACAGGCAGAAAAGTGTTCACTGAACATTTTGTGCTTGAAACAATCATAATTGGGATTATAAAACCAAGATAAAGGGACACCATCAACTTAAAGTTTATTCTTCTGTCCAGATTTCTTTTATTTCCTTCTGCTGTATTCTTCCCCCTCCCCAGCCCATTTAACATCAAACATTACTTCCCCAAACTGTGACCCACTATTTTGTGTACAGTTAATCTTCCTGTTTCTTGGTCATACAGTTTTTATATCCTACACTGGAAAGGAATCCACTGAAAAGGAATTAGAACATAAGTCTTCAAAACAAAATGAATACAGTTAACAGGACTAGGCACATTATTTGGAAATTAATCTTAATTCTGTGAAAGGACCTGATTTCGAGTTGATGGTGTTCCTTTAACCATGCTTTAATTTTGAGAAAGAACCACTATAACTGCAACCACCCACCTTTGCCATTTCCTCCCCATCACCCTTCCAACACACAAGTCAGTGTAAGAATTAAGTTAAAAAGACAACTTGATGTTTGATAAAGCACATGTTCAACATATTAAAGAATTAACTAAGATTTTCCTTTACAGGAAACAAAAACTACTCTAGCATTCACAACTTCGGTTTTATTTTTTCTTATACATTGCACCTTTAACCTACTCAAAACTTCAACAGACTTTGAATTAAACTTTTACAATATCCAAGAATTTCCCCACCAGCAGCAAAGATGCTAGTGTTTACAAGGAAAAATGCAAGTCCTTTTAATCCCTTTTAGACCAAACCTATTATCTTCACCTTTCAAACAAAAGGAGAGATTTAACAAACCTCATCAACTAGTCTTCTATTACTCATTACTTTCACCAGAAAGAGGGACTGGGTTCTACTTGAAGACAGCTTCAAGGGGGTAAACAACATTGTCAACCATGACAGTTTGCTTAGACAAAAAAAACCCACACTGTACCAAACAGTGCATTCATTTTACAGCAGTGGTCTTGAAAGGGTTTAAAAGAGTGTCTAGTGAAAAGAATCTGAAAAGATTCTGTACTTACTCCTCGGCCTCGGCCTCTGCCTGTTGATGGTCCTCCAAAAGCATCATAGTTTCTGCTTCCAAATCCACTTTCAGGATAAGCAGGCGTTCCTCTCCCCCGAGAGCCTACAGGTGCAGGCTTCATATGGGGTGAAGAAAAACTGCTGTAGGAAGAGTAACTCTCTCTTCCTCTGTCCTCCATAAACCCAGGCCTCAATTTTGAACGGGAGTAAGGTGCTTCCCAGCTAGACCCGCCCTGGTTTCTACCTCCGAAAGAGTCAAGGCTATTCCGGTAGGAGTTGTCAAATCGACCACCATAACTACCTCCGAAGCGGCTTTGTTCGGGTTCATTATAACCATAGCCAGATCTGTACAGATCTCGCCCACCCAGAGAAGACCCGGAGTCGTAAGACTCATAAGGTCCAAACCTGGAAAAGTTGCACAGTGAGGAGAAAAAAAAGTAAGCTTACTAATGTTATACATTTCAAAAGACAAGTTATCAGTTGACATTTATCAACTAAAATCAATTTATTACTATACTGGTCCGTACAATTGTGTTATTGTTTAAATCTTGATTAGGGCTGGGCAAAACACACTATGACCAGATAGAAAGCTATCTGAGCCATTTTTGCTAGGAACAATTCTAAAGTTCAGTATGCCTGAACTTTGTTGACTTAAAATTTTCAGCAACATTCATATACTAAAACATTAGAGCCCAGCCCTAGTCTCACAAAAATAATCACCTGCAGACATTCATAGGCTAGTCAAGCTCTCCTTTCTTCAAAATCATGCCCTTGTATTCTAACAGTTAAACAGCAGTTAAAAGGCGGCTTAGCTCTGAACTGAGGAAGAAAAGAACATTTTTTTAGTGGTACAGACGTGAGTCTTAAACACCCCACAGTTCTACTTTAAAGGAAAAAGGCACATGCTCTCCCATTCATATCTGTACTTTTTGGAAATCTTCCCTATAAAATTCAGTCTCCCAATCAAAAGAGTTCGTGAGCGTCAGTGTATCCCTTTTTCACTTACAGCCCATTAGCAACTCAGGATTTTGAAAGTCTACCCAATGCATGCACAGTGGATGTGAAAACAGTCCTTGGAATTTCGGAATAGAGTAACAAGGAGCTGAAATCTTTAGCTGCTGACCCAGAGTTTGCTTTGCCTGGTGAAGAAGGGGAGGACTGTCACGCTAGAAATCATCAGTATTTGTAACCACTCGGAAGGGAAACACATTAGTGTCCCTGCAGAGTTAAAATAAGGCAATTCAGTAGGAGCTGGGAAAGACAACCCCTTGACTGATAAAATATAAACTAGAAGAGACTCAAATTAATAAAGGTATCTACAGTAAGCTGAATGTTTTCACTTCAGAAGATGTTAGTCTCAGAAGACCCAAAGCTACACAGAAAATTACACTATCTACAAATATGGCCCATGCACAATATTAAAGTTACATGGCAAGAAACATTTTGGTGTTCAAGTACTCATTCAGCCTCAATCATATGCAGATTACTATATGGTAGGTACAGCTCATTCCTGAATCTCTGCTCAGACTTTTAAGTTGATCTTGTTGTTCATCATTAAACAAATTATACTTAACTAGAAAGTTTAACAGAACCGTGCAGCAAAACACAACACTTCTCCAGCCTCCCTACTTAGTACTGTCCTTGCCCAGTGGCACCACAGTGACTACAGACAAGAATCATACAGTAGTCTGGTTACAGCCAAACAAGAATTCAAGGGCGCACACAAGAAAACCATCAGATTGTCTAAGTTTTCTTCACATTTTATTTCCTCCAAGATAGAATCACTACTCTGAAAAGCATGCTTCTTGAAATACAATATTAAGACCTAAATCAAATCAGCTGCTCCCTATTGTTTTTATCTGAAAAAGCAACGGTAGTAGTATCCTAGAATCAAATACGCAACTTTAAAACCACTGCATCAGAATTTATGATACCAATCCATCTTACAAAGCAGCCTAGAACATGCACACTGTTTTGAGTATAATCAGTACCTTCCAATGAAATAATCTGGACATGACTTTCAGATTCAATACCGAGATCATTTGAGCACTGCACATTCAAACCAAAGAACATATACCCTAAATGTTCCTTGAAAACGGAATGTTGATAGATTCAGTCTAAGGCACTAAACCAGACAGGTCTAGCTGGCTATGTCAGAAATGGTACGTCAGGCCAATCAGTTACAAATTGCCAGCCATTACTGAAAAATAACATTTTTTCCATTTTCATTGAAAGACGCATTGTTTTACTGTCAAACTTTTCCACAAAGTGCTGATTATGACATGAATCTAGCTCTTATACTTTAGTGTTTGCCAGTATTTACTGAAGATGAAGACTCAGAACAAAAGTGTTTATACAAAATCGTAACAACATGCCTCAGGAACACTTAAGTTAGAAGACAACGGTTTCAACTTAAACTGGATTTGATCAATTCTTGGGACAATCGAGGGATTATTTTACCTGTTACCACCACCACCACCTCCTCCGCCTCCACCTCCATGACTCTCCATCCCATAGGATTGGTTAAGGTAAGAGTCCATGGATCGTGGGCCACCATAGCCTCCATGCCCATAATCACGGTCCATGTCTAAAAAAAGAGCAGAAAAATGTTTATAAAGAAAGCAAGCAAGAAGTCTTATTAAGCAAACTAGTTTAAATTCTTCACAATGTTTACAAACAAAATACAAAACTGCCAGTTGCAAACCAATTTTGACACTGTGCTTAGGGAAGCTGTGTGTCTGTCATAATCTGAGCACCTCTTACTGAGGTCAAGTTCATATCTTTTTTCCCCAGTAGTGGGTAACTCACAATTATTGTTCTATCAGCTGGAATTTGGACACAAGTTAGTTTAAGAGAATTAAATGAAGCAGCACAACATAGATTATGTCAGAAGTTAGTGGAGAATTAACACCATTCCCACCCTTTAACAATACACACAGCTCACAGGCATCTGCTTTCGCTATCCAACATCACAAGAAACCTTCAGCTGTTATGCTGCAGTGCAGGCTGTATATAGGCTACAGTCAAACAACAGAATTTTCTCCACCTAGCACAAACAAAAATCCATCCAAATCAGCACTGAGACGCAGCTCACTAACCGCACCAAGATGCTGGTATTTCGTAGCTGAACTGATGTCACTGCATGACATCTTTATATCTAGTAATGAAGCCTGGTAAAAGAACCAACTTCTTTCTCAACCCTGGAAGTCCTATCTAGAAGTTCTGGTTAACTAACCACAGTTCAAAACACTGAAACAGTGCCACAGATATGCCTAATGATTATTATCCATTGTCTTCCTTAACAAACACAATTTGAACTTCACTAGCATTCAAGTGACCAAAACTGCTTTCCAGTACCAACCAACAACTTTTGGCTAACATAAAGAAAGCCTGGCAAGTCAAGCCTCACAGAAAAGGTAACACAAAGAAGGAAAACACAGTGAACACAGGAAGAATAAAAACAAAAGCCCACAGACTTGTCTACTCTAACCAGAGAGTATTTATATATTTCAAAATCTCCAACTGGAAACCGCTGACTTTTCCAGAATATAACAGGCCAATAAGCTCACTTGAAGTCAGAAGAAAATGTTCCTGTTCAAAGAAACACAGTCATTTCCTGCATTATCATTCCATGAAAATCACTGTACTGAAGAAAATAAGTATACATTCTAGTTCCTGTTTGCACCAGCTTCTTGTTCGCACCAGACAGCCATTGTAATTTACTTTCTTACATCTGTCAACAAGAATTCTGCACATTCTGTATTGGAGCTGACTGTATCACTTTTACACAGATGTCCTTAGCATGCCCGTATGCTACGAAACTCCATCAAAGGAAGATCTGCTTTTTTTTTTTTCCTTCTAATGATTATAGATACTTTCTAAAACCATCTAAAATATTTCTAAAAACCTTTCTTTGAATATGGAAGTCACATCACAACTTTGCATATTCTGAACATACAATAAAAACTCTGCAGCAAAGTAAGGTAATCAATAAAATTCAGTTTCACAGAAACTAAGGTTGGATAATCCAATGGTCAATCTCTGATCCAAAGAGGGTTTTGTTTGATTGTTTGGGTTTGTTTTTTAGTTGTTTTTTGTTTTAATGATACAGTATATATAATCAAAACACAATGACATTCTGAAAACTGAAATATCTGACCTGCAAGCACCCAATAGTTTACCCTTTGTTCCACCTGCTCCTTTTTATCTACAGACCCTGAGATGGAACAAAAGTAACTAGGTTAAGTGCTGAAGAGATGAAACAAATCATTCAATAAGGAAGAACATAACATACTGTCAAGATCTCTGCCACTGCAACCCAATTCTATTACAGTGTAGTCAACTACACTGCAATAGAACAGCAACCAGTACTCTTCTCATGCCAGAAGCTCAGCAGTGGGAAAAAAAAAAAAAACCAAAACATTCACACACAAATGAACTCCTCCAAAGGCAGGTTTGAAGCACAGCTTTGAAATTAATTGTTAGTCTAAAAGTTTTAGCATGACAGCAAATACTAAAATATGTTTTACAATCACAGGCTAACTTCCGATATCCACTTTTGCTCAACATTCTCCTTACTCATCCATGTTCATGTTATTTAACACCGGTAGTCTTGCTGTAAAGCTATGCCAGTCTCCAAATCCTTAAACCACTGCCTTTAGAAAACCACTACTTCCTCCCTAACACTGAACAACTTACTCATCCTTTCCAGACCCACTGTGCTGCATTTAACCAAATTATAATACACTCACATTTGAAAAGATTTAACAGGGATACAAAAGATACTGAGAAATGAGAGGGCTGATCACTTGCATCATTTTCTATTACAAGAAACTGGAACAAATGAAACTTAAAAATAAGCTAAAAACTTAATTGGATCCTCTTTCACAGAACAGATACTAAGCCCTAAAACTGCTCTGTGACAAGAAGTTACTAAAAATTCACATGTATTCAAGAGAAATTGGATAAATCCACTGACAACAAATTCAGAGGATGTTGAACACAGACTACAACTCTGGTTCAGAAAGTCTCCAAGCTGCAAACTAGTGAAGACACAAATACACCAAAGGGGTACTTGTACTATTCCTTCCACATCTACAGACAGACAGCAACACACAGGATATTGGTGAGGGGGGAGAGACACATCTTTGACCTGGCCTAACAAAGGTGATGTTATGAACTCCTTCTGATTATTGCATTAACTGTTCCAGATTGCTAAGCAGTTAATCTATCATTCCAACCACTGGCCTCCTGGTTCAGTCATTAAGTCAGCTGTAAACTTAGCTGAAGATTTATAAATTTTATACTTCATGCCCAGAGCTTGACAAAGATACTACATTCAAATAGAGAAGTGCATCATTTCTTCGGGAATTAAGCCTTTCTTTGCTCTACAGTCTGCTCTCCAGGTAGGCTTTATCCTAAAAAGGGGGGAAACGTACAAGCAGACAGTAAATATTCACCTAGGTGAACCAAAATAAAAGTATTTCATTTTTTGAATGTGGTAGCTGAATAATAATCACTCACACAGCTTCGATTATTACAATCTCAAGCTAAACAGCTTATCAGATGACAAACCTCCCAACCACAGACCTCAAAATCCATTCCATACTGTCCTCTTTTACACTTTTGATTTTTATTCTATTAACTGAAGCAAGACAGATAGACATTAAAAAAGCTTTACCTGCACTGAACAATTTCCTCTGCGTGTAGCCTGCTCCCTGCACACTCTCACGTTAGCTCTGGCAGTCAACACCAGTAGAGATACAGAGAAGCTGCCTGTCTGTGCAAACTACTCAGAGTAAATGTGAAATTGTTTCACATGCTAAGAGAACACCTGCTTAAGCACTAGAGAAAAAGGACCAGGAATTGTACTACAGTGCCTCAAACAGAAAATTCAAAAGCATAATACTTAAGTTTAAATAGCAACTATGTATCAAAGAAAACTTTGATGAAACATTGTACTTGCGTATCTATGAATACTACAGAGGGAAAAAAGAAGAAAATAAGTAAGTGGTTCATATTTACCCCTGAACTGATATTTATTTGTTAACTGATGAAGGCACTGACAAAGTTTCTGAAAAAAATTTGCTGAATGAATAGACCAGGCTTTGGTATCTGTAGCTCTTGCATAAGGAGTGTGGATGAACAAGCTGTTAAAGTACAGAAACAGAACTGCAAAGAATTATTTAATTTTTCATTTCAAGATCATACTTAAAAGTATTGCAGTAAGGGAGAGGGAATAAGAGTTGTGTCAAAGGGGGAAAAAAAAAGTATTACTTCTAAAATAAAAAAGAACAGGACACTAAAAGACAAGTTCAATTTACATATTAAAACATTTAAAAAAAAAAAAAGCCGTATCTGGTAAAAAGATCCTTTAAATTTTTCCTTAGGAAGACTACTAGGAAGTTAAACATGCAGTAGATAAGACTCAGAACCCTTTGGTACAAAGAACTCTATTTAAAAGATTCAGATCAGAAAATGTTGATATGGTATTTACAGCACAAAGCAACAAATCATTTTCAACAGTGTTCTCCCTGTGGAGCGTATGAAAAGGCTAAGAAGAAATGAAGAACATCTGGCATCTTTAATAAATATTAAATTAAATAAGAAACTTCAATAAATTAAAAATAATATTTAAACAATTAAAAAACCCCAGACATACCAGCTTGAAACAAGCTGCATTTCCTGTATTTCGTAACCAGAATCCACAATGAGCACAACAAGCTTAAGGATCCATTGTGTAATAGTAAGCAACATTTTTTCCAGGCATATTGCATTTTTCAGAACACCATGCCTGCTTTAAGATCACAACCTCATCATTAGTTAGAAAAGTTTTCACACATCATTGAATCCTATGCAAAACAAAGAAGCTATACAACAAAGCAGATGAATTTTAGGAATAGCAGCGAAAGCCCTTTCCCCTTCCAGATTAAAAGGACACTAGTTACAGTAATCAAAATATTAACATGCTATTAATATTAACAGAATTTAGCCTACAGGCCATGTCATCTCTGTCTCAAACCAAGTCATCCACCAGCAAGGAACAGTGGAACTACAGCAGTCATCAGCCATCCAATAGAAAGTGCTTCACACTGGCTAGAAGTTTCCAACAGGAAGAACCGTGACAACAACTCAAAAAATGGGCAAAGATGAAAACTCTCAACATCCATCCTCTATTGCCATCTACTGGACCCCTGCAAAACAGCCTTCAGCCCACTGCACAGAATGGAAGTAAGACAAAGCTTTACGCATGCCTTACTGACATACATACATGCATAAACATTTATGTGAGACATTAAGCAGCATACATCATAATTAAACTGGTTTAATAATTACAAATAATAGAAAGCTTAATTATCACAATGAAAACTATAATTACAGAGGTATGCAAAAAGAACAATCTAACTGTACAACATGCATTTGATTGGTTACTTCCCATAGGATCAGCCTGGATTCAGTTTAATACTATTGTCATCAGATCTCAGAAAAGCAGGTTCTGTTTAATGACTACAGTGAATATTCCAATAAGATACTTAAACTGCAACTTAAGGAAAACCTTTTCTACTAAAAAACTAGAGTAAATTTAATTAGGAATCAATACAAAAAATTAAATAAGCAGGGCCACAGCATTCATTTCTTTATTTTACTATGAAGAAAAGTAAATGCAAAATAACATGATCGGCAAAAGAAAAAAAAAAAAAGCAGCAAGTTAAGACTCAAGGAATGTATCATCAAAATGATCATACTGCAATCAAAGGTGCATCTGTAATCCAATTTGTTATTTCTGTGCAACGGTCAGCAACAGTATCAAGAGATAGAACAGCAAAAACACTTATTAGATGACATGTGTAAACGAAGCTTATGGCCAAGTTTTTATATTAACATCCTTTTAGTATCTGCTTGCATCCTAGCAGGAGATGTCAAAACATTTCTTGAGTCTTACTAACTCATAACCTTAATAAATCTTACATATGCATTTGTTTTTGTTGGATCTATGAGGTATTTTTGTTAGTATAAAAGAGCTAGCATCTGCTGTACCACATTTCATATGAAATATTAAAATAGTTCATATCCATATATTTCATATTCATGTGAAAATGTTTGCTATATGAAATATGAACGTTTCTTGTTCATATGCTGTGTTAAACTTAACCAAAATGGCAAAAAAAAACCCAAACCACGTTATCAAGCAGCTTCAAGTTCTGCCCTTCCACATCTGTATGAACAGAAGCAATAAGAATCAAATACAGTAGTCCGTAAGACTTGCTTTTCTTTTTCCATAAAAAAACCAAAACACTGATTTATGCAAAAAGCATAATAATGAGAAAAGTCTGTATTCCCCCTCCCCATCCCCACTCCTTGATCTCACTATTTTGATTTGGAACACGCAGGAGTTCATGTTGACATGCCCAAGATGAAAATCAAGTCTCGCTCCCAGCCAGTCATAACTCCTCCAGAAAACAACATGTTCAGTCAAATCACATTACGTACTTTTAATAACCCGTTTGATTATATTTTATTTAATTTTTTTTTTTATTTTTTAGTTTTGATTTTGTCAACACTGACTGTTTAGCCCCAACTCTTTTTACAGGTTAGACGTATTTATAGCTCATACCTGAGACTGACCCACTGGGCATGTTCACACCACAATGCATGGGGGTATCTGGGAATCTCCAATCTCTGTCTTCAGCTGGAGAGGATGGGTCAGTGAGAATGACTTAGTTCTTAGCAAGAGCCGGAGGGGAGAGACAGGGAGCCGCACCAAGAGGCGGCTCTCTCTCCTGTCGGATCTCCAGTCTCCTGACACGACCCCCTCACGGAGCTCGCCCCTACCTCCCCCCGCCCGCCTCCCGCCCTCCCCCGCCGCTCGCCCCACCGAGGGCCACCCCCTCCCGCGCAGCCCATCCCGCCCGCGCCGCCCCCCGGGAAGGCCCTCGTCCCGCGCAGCCCTCCTGCCGCCGGCCGCCGCTCTCCCGACCCGGGAGGGGCGGCGGGGAGGAGGGTGGATGAAGGGGGGGGTCCTGCGCGGAACAAAGCGGCCGCTGCCATTTTGAAACACGGCCGGGCCCCGCGGCGGCAGCAGTGGCAGCGGCCGGGCGCTACCCTTGCTCTGACGAGTGCGCCCTCACCTTCCCCGTAGTCCATGGCGGCGGCGGGGGGCCTGGCTCTCCCAGACGGCCGACGGCGGCGGCAGCAACACTAACTCCGGCTTCCCTCAATGGCGCTTTCCCCGACACTGAGGGGAGGCGGGACCCGCGTGCGACAGATCAGCCACGGCGGGCGGCGATTGGCCTGGGGTCCACGTCACGTGAGCAGGCAGACCAATGAGGAGACGGGACCCATGACCAGCGGCGACGCCGCGTGAAGCGCGGGGTGCCTGCTTCTTCCCGGTCACGAGGGACGGGCTGGGTGGCGGCCATCTTGGGGACTGGCAGCCGCCATTTTGCGTTCTGGCAGCGGGGCCTGTCCGGCGTGACCCGGGATTATTAGAGGCGAAACATCCAAACCTTTATCCTTACACTCACACCCCGTTGTGCCCTGGTGAAACGACCACTGCAGAAAACACTCTCCTCTGTACACAAGGACTAAAATCCGCCCTTGGGCAGAGCTAGGAGTCAGGCAGCTCCTGGCGGGAGTTAGCCTGAGGTGGTTCCCTGCAGCCCCACAGCCCTGGGTGTGAGGAGCCCTTGGCAGCTTCCAGGGCGGGCTGCTGCCCTGCGCCAGCCGGGTTATGAAATAAAACGCTTATTTAAGCAATGCCACCCTTGTACTGACCCCCTTCAGTGAACCTAACGCGTGTAACAGCCGTTTATCTGTCACTCCTAAACAAAATGTTTCAGCACCTGCAACAGGCTGCATTGAAACCCTGAAACAGCCTAAGGGTAAACACAGACTTGCATTTGAAATTGTGAGGTAACACTGTGCTCCTCTGGGCAGCCTGGGATTTGAGGGCAAAACTGACTTTGCCCCTGACACCACAGAGGGAGTGCGGGGTGCGGAGAGAAAAAGTAAATCCCTGTGTGAAGATTGCATACAGAGTATTTATTTCCTTATAGTTTTAAGCTGGGAACATGTCTCTGACCACGAGCTGTGGGTGAACTTTCAGGTTGTAAGGGCAGGCAAAGCCACTGTCTGCTGGGGTTTCATTTTGTTGTTAAAACAGGGCTTCCAGGGCTTCTGTTGGTCTTGGGTGGCTGACAGCATGGCATCAAACCTCTCCCATTTCCGACCACCTGAAAAGTAATAAAATCCCCGTGGCAGGACAGGAAGATTGCACTCCTCCCGAGTCCAAGTTCTGGGTTAAGGGAAAAGCTGGCTGAGGGAGAGCAGCCAGTTTCCCTCCCCGAGCTCTGGATGGCAGCAGACGCGAATGTACTCGAGCCTCAGGCTCGCTACGGAGAGGCAAGAGCCCGGCAGCCGGCACTGCTCGCTCCTGGTCCCTCTCCTTTGGGAGCTCTGCTGCCTTCTCTCCCCCAGCATTGCGGATAAATACATGCAGAGAAGTTTATTCCTTGCCAAAGGGATTTTTTCCTTCAGCTTTACCGCTGGTACGTCATGCTTTCCAGATCCAAACAGCCCCCATGCAGACCTGTTTGTGATCCGTCCCTTTACACATGCACCCTCCGAAGGGCCAGACAAGTTCCTTGCATTGAAAGTGAAATTTATACAACAGGCTCAGGGCTGTATGCCTCATGTCTGCAGTGTAGCAGCCTTTTTTGCATTGCTGGGTGTAGCTGTACACGTCTTGTGAACCAGAACCCATTTTGCTGCATGCAAAATAAAAAGATACATGGAATTAAGAGAAATAGCATATACATGCACAGTATCCAAAGGCTATCCTAGGTAACCACTCAGTACAAATGTGCTGGGAATAAGCTGGTTTTCCCAAGTAGCCTGAAAGATGCAGCATTCAGAACTGTAAAGTTCATCTCGATGCACACTGCAGGATGAGTTGCTGAGGAATGCACTAAAGTGGATTCTCACCCCTTTCCAATGCATTTGGCTCGGCCAAATGAGATGGCTAATGACAGTGCTATTGAATAAGCAGTTCTGAAGGGAGGAAATCATGCAGAACGGATAGATAGATTTGTGATCACGGTAAGAATATCTGGCTAATGGTTATTCAAAATAAACAAAAAGACCCAGGATACGTGACTCATCTGAATCAGCTGCCAAGGGGACTATCAAAAGTGAAGATTTGCAAACCCCGTGGAAGGATTCAACAGATGAAACTCTCTGGTGCAACCTAAGGGGACTATTGCATAAAGGAAACAGGATTTATAATGCAGTGTCCGAGAGGGAAACACCAGGGTCGAACAGGAGACTGCTAAAATGATACAGGATTATTGTGAAATGTTTGGGAGAAAGGCCAAAGACAAGGAAGGGAGGAACAAAACAGACTCAAGTGGATTGGAGAGGGGGAATAAAAAGAACTGTTTTGCATATAAGCAGACTGCTGGTCAACACGCTTGTGTGGCTGAGCCCTGTGACTTACTGCCACTGTCTGTCTCATGTATTTAAGTTCTGGGTTTAGCTGTTTTCCATGTGACCGTGTTCACAGTTCCGTGTCTGTGCATGTGATCTGCTTGTGAACTCTACGCCAGACTAGCTGGTGAGTTGAATGAGCAGTCTAGCAAACAGGTACTGGAGACACTTGGTGGGGGGGGGGGGTGTTCCCTGGACACTCACCCATAGAACAAAGATCAAGCTGTGCATGCTGCCTGCGTGTGCAGTGTGGGTCTCTAAAGACAGGGCAGAAGCAGGACCAAGGCACCTCACACTTGTAGGATAAAGGACTTGATGCCAAAAAGTCATAATTTTTAATTTTTTATCTTTTTAATCTGCTATTCTCCCAAACCACATTTATTTTGTGACTAATCCATCAGAATATCTACTTCTTAAAGCATACTAGACTACCGAGAGGTTAAGCCTCTATGTTTTGTCATATTAAAATTCTCACTGCAAAAGGTTGGAAGCAGTCCCTGAAGAAACCAATGATAGTTTAAATCAGCAGAGAGGTTCATACAGCATTCAGGAAGCTCCCAACTGGGCCCATGCACAACATGGAAAGGTTACTTACAATTCATATGTCATGATGAGAATTACTGCTATCCTGTGTGTCGTTTCACCAGTCTGAGAAAGTTACTTACAGCAGAGGTGGTTGTTATGGGGACAGCAGTCTGTCAAGGAGAAGAGGGTATGTGACAAAGAGAACGGCCAGTTATGAAGAATTTGTTCTCATACCAACAGGCACTTCAGGCACCAGACAGAAGAGGAGGTGCTTTCACATGCAGCCTTGCAAACACACAGGGCATTTTTGGGTTTCTAAAGTATACTGTCCCAGAATCATAAGCTCAGGGAGAAGAAACTGGATCCTGGAGGCAGACCAGGGCTCTAGCAGGTACAATATACAATTTTTTGGATTCAACACAAACAGGTCAGCTAAGCGTATTATTTTAGACTTAATTATGATCAATGGGCCACTGTTGGTTTCAGGCTTTTTAAAACAAAGGCTCCTTCTTTCCTCCCTGCAGGGCTCCTAAAAGGAAAAAAACCTAAGCTAAGCAAAGCAAAGCAAAATGGAGACATAAGAAGAGAAAGGGAACAGACCAGCATTGTACTTCATTTGTTCTCGATGATCCAGAACATGGATGTTTCCGCTCAGTGTAGAATCATGCTGTGCAATCCCGTTCTGCTCTTGAATGCACGTTCTGCTGCTTCCTCGGGCTTGTTTTCTTCTTTTTGTAAATTCTTCAGGGCAGTACAGGGATAAGAGAACAATCAGTGATTTTTCTGAGCAGACACAGCAGCACGGTTATTGTGAAGTACAGCTCTTCTGTAGTTCGGTACCGTAACTACCCACACCCTCTCCTCCTCTTACCAAGTGCTGTGTTTTCTGCTACTCTTTCATTCTGTGAAATGACTCTCAATTGCTGCAAACGGTGGTTAGCAACCAGGTACTAGCAACTGCGGAGGCCTAACACTAACAAATCCTGTGTATTTCATTGCATTAGAGGTGATTTATCTCGTTGACAGCAAGGGGGAAAGGGGATCTTCTGGCCTTTGATGAAATCTCTCTGTCCCTTAACTCTGTTTAGAGCAGCAATGATTGCCATAATATTTAAATCTATAGGTACACACCTCTCCAACAGCACATCTCTCCAGTGCC
This sequence comes from Lathamus discolor, assembly GCF_037157495.1. NCBI lineage: Eukaryota > Metazoa > Chordata > Aves > Psittaciformes > Psittacidae > Lathamus > Lathamus discolor. Next base: position 55,636,753 of record NC_088886.1, on the reverse strand, counting down.
ATTAAAACAGCAATCACAGCAGTGGTATATGATTTTAAACATACATCTCCACTGACACTTGACGTTTTCAGGACATAGCTTTCTTCACATTTTAGGGTGATGGAGAGTGGGGCAGGAACATGAAAACTGCGTGGATTCTTTCTAGAACATGAATTCTAATTCCTTTTGTTTCTTTTTAGATATTAACACAGAAGCAGATCATTCCATCTGAGCCTCACAGAAGAACCATGGTAACCATCCAGAGCCATGCTGATTTCAGTGGGCTCTTATGTCTGTCATCCCAGCATAAATCAGAGCTGTCATATGGGATTTCCAGATCTGAAATATTATGGCCTTTGGATGTATATATTGTACAACACAAATAAAAAATGCCCTAAAATTCAGCAGGAGGGAGTGGAAACATCCTAATGCAGAAACATACTAATCACATTATCCTTTCCTACAGGGAAAAAAGCCCCCCAAAAAACAAACCAACCACCACTCCCCAATAACACTGAAAATATAGATTGAGTCAATCAAACTTGACAAGCTTCTTCGTATAGCTCCTTTACAGGAAAGACTAGAAGCTTTCAGATGTGCCACAGCACAGACTTGCTAGAGATCGTGTGCTGCTATGGCCCTGATGGAGCCCCATCAGCATCCAACAAGCAGCAGTGGGCTCTTGCTGGAGAGAGTAATTGCTGTAACTTTTGGGTCACCGTGGAACACAGAAGTGAGAGTAGCAGAACCCATTTCAGGCTTTGGTCTAGGTTTTGGCATGATTTCTAACTGCCGTTTGGTTGGGAATAGAAAATATCAGCTTCAGTATTACACAGCCTTAGAGGGAAAAGGATCTTTGCAGAGCAATTTATTGGTAATTGGCAAATTATCAGTGAAGTGTCTCACTTTTCTTGCAAGCAAACACTTATGAGCAATTATGTTTACTGCTTTTTAGCTTTACAACTTATTTTTACTTTACACTCCTTGGAGGCTAGCTCCAGTGACGATGTGATCTTGCAGGGAAGTGCTTCTGGGGTGTGTAGGGCTGTTTGCCTCCATACTGGGCGAGTCAGAGCTGTGCAGGTGCCCTGAGAAAAGACCAAGCTAGACTTACTGCTCATTGCCCTTCCACTGTCAGTCAACTCACTGATGTCCTGGAGCACTTCCTCTAGATGCCTGTTACGTGCTCATTTGCTTCCATGTTAGAGATGCCTCTGCCAAACCCCTGCCTGACCTTCACTGTCCTTAAAAACAAAAAGCCAAACAAGATGTATAACACAAACATACATATTCATTGCCAGTATTTTTCAACCCTTCAGTATAGGTGCTTATGTACCAGAAAGGGCATAAACCCAGAAACTTTGTATTTAAGTAGAGTTTATGCAGATGCCCTCTCTCATGCAGACAGAATAGCTGAAATAGCAACATGCTGTTCACAGCAAGGGTCTATTGACACTGTTTTCCTAGAAAGTTTGGCCAGTGCACATACTTTTGAAACGCTTTTTAGATAGAAGCAGCATGTCTGAGAAACTGTGAGGTTCCAAGATAAAAACCCATGAAGATAAATAACACTTGCAGCACACAGCAGCAGTTTATCTCAGAGTATAGAGTCACGTTCATATACATGCCCCTTGAAAATAAAAGTCACCATTAACTAGGATACTGTTACTGTGCTGAAAACAAGGCGGCCCAACCAGAGATATGTGAAAAAGCATGTCATCTTCTAGGGAAAAAGTAACTAACTGGGTGATTTACTTCATACAGTTCAAGTGGCTGAGGACTTCTAAGGCCAAAGATCTTGGTTTCTAGTCCTCCTTGTGACTATGGTTTGTATAGACAAGTCCATGGGGTTGATACAGAAAGAGAGGCCTGAAAAGGAGAGCCCCAGATGGGAGAGGATCTACTCCAGGCAATCCCTTCAGAAACGGGACACTCATCCCTGCCGCAGGAGCAGAAAATTACACACAGCAGGCTGCCACATCCACTCTGACATGTGGCCACCTCTCTCTGTAACAGTTAGTGGGACATAGCAGCACGTTTGTTAATGCTTTCCTAGGGAAAACGGTAGAACAGGGCACATCTCCTTTTGCTCCAGTAAGCTTTAGAAGAGTTTAGGATGTGAGCTTCATATGGGAATTGTTTAGAAAGGTAGGAATTCTGCCCATGCTTCTCTGCTCCATCCTCAAAGCTACTGGGAACTCACACAGAATTCAGGTGAAAAGAGGGGGAAAAAAATAAAGTCGAGGGTATATTTATTTGCATTTGCAGGCCACTTTCTTAGCCTTTTCTCTTGGGCTTTAGTCTTGAACTTTTCAGTGTGACTCTGAGCAATGCTTTTTCTAATTTTTAACTTACTGTTATTTAAAGCTCAGGTTTCCATGCTCTCGAGTCAGACTGCAGAGGTGTAGAGCAAACACTGCTACAAGTTGTGTGATAGAATCACCAGAATGTCAACATATGGTTTGACATAACATTTCACATATTTTTTTTACTATGTTTCCAAAGTAGTTCATTCCAGGAACAAATTCCACATGGCCCAATACATCCTGCCATGAGAGTGCCCTGCATTTTCCCCCTTACATTGTGGTATGCTGGTGAATATTACATCTGCAGAAGGCATTTTCCCATAGTGCAAGAAGGGAAAACTGCCATCTGATGTTGCAGGGTCTATGATGTAGTGTGTACACCATGGCACACAGTCAAACTTCCATGCAACAGTTTATTTCCAGGTTACTGACATTTTATAGGGGAATCACTGCATAATTTTGTGAAGGAACATATGCAGAATCCTTTAAATTGTATAAGAGAAGAAAATAGCAACATTCTCTTTCTCAGTCTGCATGCATGCGACTTCCCATGCACTTCAAGGGGTTCAGAAGTCTCAGCAAACACTTCAGGATTCCAGACTCATCAAACCTGCACATGATGCATGTTTCTGGATCAGGTTTGTGCATGCAGTGTGTGCTTTGTACAATCTGAAAACATAATGCTGGAATTAATGCTTCTCTGTGCTTTCCATTTGTTGTGCTTTGAATTAATCCTCACTGAGGAGCTTCACATCCAAACATTCTGGTTTCTGTGAAGCATGGGATAATTACACACACTGTTAGCTCAGTAATTGTGCTGTTAAACCTGCTTTAGAGCCTTGGTCTGGAGTCAGGGGTAGGCTTATGCACTGCAAAAGGTGAGTGTCACAGAGAGACAAGTGGCTTGGCACTGGAGATCCCGCAGCCCTCCAGCTCTGCTCTGGGAAGCTCACTCCAGGGTCTGAAAAGTGTCTTCTTGCCCTGGTAACTGCCTGCTCTGCTCCTCTGCCTTACCAGGAGAGAGCTGCTTCTGCTGAGCCCAATGCAGCTCACCCAGAAAATGACAGAAAGCATCTGCTCAGTATCAGCTTTTGCCTCCTCCTCCTCCTTTTCCATTACACTTGTTACTCCAGGTCTCACGTTCTGGCATGAAAGTGGAGATGCTCTCCACATCTTGAGCACATTCATCAGTGTGAGGATCGCAGCGTCTGTCAACATCTCCTCTGCTATACTTGAAAGCACTTTGAAACCCACACTGGCTGCCTCTCAAAAATCCCACTGAAACACAGATTCACTGAATTCCATGCTCAAGGGTCATGCTCCTCCTGGGCATGCAGTTCCAGCACACCTCATTGTCTGGGGTCCAAATCCAGGAGCACTTTAAGTGCAGATAACCTCATCTAACCACAACTACAGATCTTAATAGAGATGCACAACAGAGGTTTTCTGCACAGGGTGAACAATCCCCCCATCCCCCCTCCCCCTTTAAGGGCGTTTTAAAATCTCATTCTTTCATCCAGTTCATGTGCAGCCACACAAATATCTGAATCAGGGAAGAAATGAGCATTGAGGCATGATGGGGACTTCGAAGGCAGCTTTTCTCACCTGTTTTTGCTACCAAGGGACACATAACCTCAGCTCCTGCCAGATTAATGGATTTACCACTGCACTGCTGAGACTCCCCTGCACAAAGCCCAGGAGTATCTGGGGTAGCTACAGGAGTGAGATGCGAAGATTTGTGTTCTTCCCTTCTAAGTGATGCAGGTTCAGCATGCTGGGACAGAAAGGTCAGAATCAGGATTCAAACACAAATTCATACATTTCCCCTTTTCTGCCGACATTTACCACCTAGCTCTGTCACTCCAGCCTTGGACACTGACAAACTGGCTTTGTTACAGGCTCTGATCCAGATCTTCCCTGTGGCTGAGATATAGCTCTCTTCCTTTTTCTCTCTCTTCTCCCAATTACATCTCCAGCAGCTACAGAGAGCTACAGCATGAGGGATATGTGCTTATGTATTTTAATATGAGAGGCAAAACCCAAATGCAAACATGCATCTGGCATAACGTTAGGCCCAGATACACAGGGCCAGCTTCTGAGTGCCAGGATTAGCGCTCCACAAAGCCATCCGTCTGCCTTGCCTCCTGCCACATTTCTGCATGCAAAACACTGGGGTTTGGAAACGGATATGCCATAGATAAAGCCTGAACCTGGCTCTAGCTTTCTCCTTGTATTATGTACAGTGAATTTCTCCTGCACTGTGCTTGCTCAGTGGAATTCAGATGAGGAGCCAAAGGTTGCTCCACAACCGCCCCAGAACAGCATGATTCATTTGATGGCATTTGCAAGGGGCCATCCCAGTGCCTGTCCCCTGGAAAACCCCTGGCTACACCAGAACTCTCTCTGGGTCCCACTCGGGCAGGTGTTCCTTGCAGACACTCATACACTTATGTTGTCTTTTCAGCGTATGACTGCAAATAATTCCAATTTACTCACCTAGAAGAGGCTTTCAGGGCTACAGACAAAAATAAAATGGTTTCCATGTTATTTCTGGAAGCTAATGTATTTTTCCCCCCCTCACTTTCTCCTTTCCTTTGGACAACACCTCCCCTTTGCATAATTTCATTAAGATGTATGAACTCTCCAAGATACATACCAGCAAAAGGAGAAGGAAAGCAGCAATCACAGAAAAACCTACTAAAATACCACTTTCCATCCAATTTAAGCAAGAAAAAAAAAAGGGCAAAATTCCTCAGCACTGGAAGCATAGGGAATCAGAGCGACCTACCAGCAAGTGAAGGTGGGGTTCTGTATGTGCCGAGCTAAATTAGGAAAGGTACTGCTACAGACACTTGAAGCAGAGGGTCTCAACATCCCTCGCTGACATCTGTGCCACTGCCAGTCAGGCCGGCCAAAGCCAAGGCTGCACTGGAACATCACCCTGTGCTGCGATCGTACCCTCCTTTGGCACATACATACATCACCTCAAGTGAAAAGGTCAGAGATCCCCATGTATTTAAAACATAAAAACCAGAGCGCTGGTAAACAGGATGTGGGGTTTGAATCAAGAGTTTCACAGCTGCTCAGTCTGTGTTCACCTGAGGATCTGAGGAAGGACAGGGAAAAGGAAAATGATAGCTGTTGAAAATGAGTCCCATAGCCCTGTAGGGCCTGATTTCTTCAGCAAGTTAAACAGATCTGTAAACTGACCATAACAACCAAGGTAACATCCCATCTGCCCAGGTTCCCATGCAGCCTAGCAAGGGCTGCACCACAGCAACTGTCTCTCTATGGACCTTCACCATTTCCTTCCTCAAAGACAACACACAAGCTACCCATTTAAAGCCACTTCCCAGGTGCTCCCAGTCACAAGCAAAGCAAAGCTATATATCAGCAACCATGAATATGGCTCTGTCAGTTCTAGCTGTCTGCTTAAATCAATACTCTGGCCATCTAACTGATGCACAGGGAATGAAAATTAATTGATGGTCTTGGATCTTTTTCCAGCAGGCTACTATCTGCTCCTCAGTGCCACCAGAATGAGTGTCACCGGCTGGCTCTCCTCTAGGAGAGCTTCAGCAAAGCACTCAGAGCAGATACAAGGAACGACCTGCCTCCTCAGCCTTACACCCTCTCCCTGCCTACTTCTGGATCCGGGCACACTCACTGCTATTCCCTGGCTGAACCACATGGACAGAGGCAACATAAAGCTTGGGAATTTTTCAGCCACAAGCACGTTCCTTTGCCTGTTACTCATGTCCTTGTATACATTAATCCCCAAATGGCACTTGAAGAGCCACATTCTACACTGGATTTGTATTTGATCTTGTGTATGCCTCAGACAGTGAAAATAAAGGCAGTTTCGCTTGCAGGAGTCTGAAGCTATGGTGCTGGCCCAGTACACATCCCATACACACAGTCCTTCACTGCTAAAGAGAACAGCACCAAAGTGAAATGTCACAGATACTTCTCCTGATCTTAGAGCTTGTAAAGGGATATTCCTAGAGGAGCTGAAGAGCTGGACTGGGCAACCCTCACAGCTCTGAGCACCTACCTGCACAAGCAGCCCATTGAGAAGCTCTGGCATGGAAATGTTCCCAGAAGTCTGTGGTTTCAGTAAACCACCAAATTAATGAAGATGGCAGCATCTCCAAAACAGCCTTGAGCTTTAGAGGGTGCCTTTTTCTGCCAAAGTTAGCATAAACTGACAGTAAACTCCTTTCAGGAAGAAAACAGTCCCCACATACTGATAGGGTGCTGCAATAGAGTGATTCCTCCAAGGGACTGGAAGTTTTGCACCAGATTTTGTTAGGGAGGAAGGATTTAGCCAGACATCTTATAGTTTCAAACTGGCAGCACTTCACCCCCGGTGATTCATTTCAGCAGCTCCGGGATGGGCTGTAGTTTTTTTACAGGGAAATAATTCGGATTCAGAAACACAGAAAAGACCGCTCCGAATGCCATATGCCTGTTAATGCAACAGTGATGTTGTAGGCCTCTGTCAGCCTGACTGTGACAAAGCTTCTGCTAGGAGAAAAACACTCAAACCCCAAGCCCAGGGAAGAGAAAGACTGCAGAGATTGTTGTCAACCTTTCAGCAGGTTGAAACCAGAGCTGCCGGGCACAATGGCTTGAGTGTTCTGCTTTCAAAGGAGGCATCTACTAAAAAACAAGCTTCAAATCACTCTGGATGTGAAGCCAAAGGAATCAAAACTAACTTTTCCTTCTGGTAACAGAAAGAAGCCCATGAAGAGGGCAGAAACAGTTCAACTCTACCCCAGCTAGCGAGCAAGCTTTGAGATGTATCCCAGCTTTCTGGAGGATGGTTTCACTGCAGTTCATATAACTTTATATAACCCTTTATATGAGAGCTTTGAAAGCTGAGCCTTGCAGAGGTACAACAGCCCTGTGAACAGTCAGCACATTCAACTGCAGGATTTCTTTGCTCTTTGTGATGTGTTAGGACCAGTTCCAACCTCCTCCTAATCACCACATTCATCTCACAAGCTGTGCTTGACTGCAGTGTTAGGAACAGATTTCCTCCAACCCAGCCTTTGACAGCTACTTAGCTGCTGCCTTTGCGCATGAACTCATAGAAGGGAGCAAGACCCACATCTCCAAACGTGGCAACTGCAGGAGAGAGCAAGAGCTGCTCTGCTTAAGCTAGAAACACCTTTGCAAAGCTCCAAAGAGCTCCAAAATGCTCATCTCACTCTGCCCCAAAAGGCAGCACAACCCCAGCATGCAGGCAGTGGAGGCGCACCATCTGTGTCCTTTTGCACCAGTGCTCTGGAGACACAATATCAGCAAAAGCAAGGCAGAGGAGGACAGAGGAGCTGTCTATCACAGAATCTATCCAGCAGCCTGTAATAAAGCTGTCTCGATGGAGGACTCACAGCCGTGCCCGTGGCTAGCTGCTACGCTCCAGGGCAGGAGCAGATGCTGCTGTTGCAGTGCATCCCGAGGAGAGGAAGGAGGCCTGCACAGCACACAGCGGCCCTTCGCTCTCCACCAGGCCATTCTGTGGGAGAGCCTCCCGCTTTGACAGCAGAGGAGGTGCTGCAGATCATAGGAAAAGCAGGGCAAAAGGCAGGGCCATGCCATGGCAGAGGTGGTTTCCATGTATTCAGTAACGCTCCCTGGACTGCTCTTCAGTGAACTTCCTTTGCATCCTCTTGAGACCATGAAATCTCATCGCATCTCCAAGCTCCTGTACTGAGGAGTTCCAGCCCCACTGCACATTCCAGTCCCTCAGGGCCACCCTTGGCCTGCTTCACTCTCATATACCAAGGAGCAGTAACTTAGTAACAGAGGCCAGTTAGCTGCTTTGCACAGCAAGGTAAGAAGGGGAAAACCAGCATCTACACGCCCTGTCCCGTATCACATAGGACTGCCACAGGTTTACAATGCCTAAGTCCAGTCTGCATCTCTTCACCCTTTAAGCTTCTTTGAACTAAAGTCTCCCACAGAGCTAATCATACTGCCAACGTTTTGCTAATAATAGCAGCAGCTTTCAGGCTTTCAGAGCACTGATTACAGCCTCACCAAACTGGATCTCCGAGGTCTCCTCCAAGCCAGCCCTTTCGCAGCCTGGGGAGGAGGGAGCAGCAGACTGTAAAGTTGAAACGCTCATTCTGGGACACTGGGAGTCCCACCCAGGCTGTTCACTGGTGTTTCACACCTCACATCATCTGCTGCCAAGCTCCTCTGGGGAAGTCCGCAATTAAAAGCCCCATAATGAATGCTAAAAGCATTTCATTAAATGAATATATTCAGAGTTAAACATGCTGCTAAGGCTGATCAGTGCAAGCACAAACATAAACAAAGCCCTACAGGCACAAGAACTTGGTCTATGTGCACTTAACCTTTCACAGTGGATGTAACTCCCATAGAGACATCCATTGGGATCCTACCTACTCTGCCCGAAGAGGAGGCCAAGCTTACCTGACTGCCTGGTAGGGAGGAGGCAAGGCGGGTTTCCAACCATGGTGCAGCACTGCTGTCTACACGATCATTTTGCAGTCTTTTAATTACTTCAGAAAAGTGATTTAATTAAGGCCTCTTCAGTGCATTTCTAGTTCCAAACTGCAGCCTGGCAGCTCTACTGGTCCTAAACTGGAAGCTGAACGGTCCCCAAGAGAGGACGTGCTAAGGTTCCTTATGTGATGCCAGTGCTGATTCCTGGAGCTGACCTGTCCAGCAAGGATGGCACTGGATCACTGGGGTTCCAGACCACCAGCACCCAGGGAGAACACCCACGCCCTGAGTGAAGGCTGATGTTTGCAGTGAGAGGGGTACATACTCAGCCATAAACAGCTCTGAAGGTTTGAGGAACTCTCCCAAGTACTAAAAGTATTAATTCACCTACACTAGTGCTGCTCACAGGGACACTGCCACCTCACACCCGTTTTAACACAGCCCATTTTAAAGCCCATTTTAGTATGAAGGTAGGTAGAAACGTATCTCATCCTGGGTCAGATCACACTGGCGTTAGGTCTCAAATACACATAAACATCAACACTGACAGCAACCAACTTACAACCCAGCTGGCCTTTGCCTTTTGTTAAGCATGCTTCCCAGTTTTAATAGGTTAATACTTGAGGTCCTGAGAGGCATCTGTTTCCTACTCTATTGTGCATTACAGCCCTCTAGACCTGGTTGTATACTTGGAGCTTCCACTTGCCCAGCATTTCCCATCCATAGGACATCCTTGCAGCTACCCTGCAGCATGGGAAGAAGTCCATGGTAAAACTCTCATGATAACAGGCCAGAGGGCTGGAGACCAACCACTGCCTTCAGATACATCCCCTGGACCTCAGAGATGCTGAACAGCAACCAAGGGCAGCAGTCGCCTCCCTTGTGACTCAGAGCAGAGGCACCCGGAGGCCATGCCTGAGCCCGGGTCCCACATCCCATTACAGACACTACTAATGCTACCAAACGTGAGAGGACTGAGAGCAACAGGAGCTACAAACCAAACAAACTCAAACACCACACGATGAAAGGATGAAAGAAGGGGTTTAACCTAGGGCACGAAAAAAAAAAAATACATGGGCCATGAAGAAGCACTCATTGCAGAGGGGGATGTGACAATCATCAGGTGCCCTCGGCAATCTTTACAAACAGGGCAAGAAACACATAGCCCCATTCCCACCAAAGATAGGGGAGGCTGTAAAGACACAGGAGCTGCAAGTATGCCTATGGAAACTGCAATTTAAGGATGGTGAACCAGTCCTAGCATCACTTCCATGTGGCTGCCCTGGGATGGGAGGCTGAGAGCCAGGATGGAGTGCCAGCCTCCACTGGGGTATCACCTGCCAGCCGGAGAAGGGAGAATCCCATCACAAGGGGAAGCTGCAGCCTCAAGATTAGACTCTGACCCTGGTAGAACCTGGGGTTTCCCTGCAGAGCTCTGCCAAGCACACAGCCAGGACACGGGCAGCCTTGGGTATGTACGTGCTGGGATAAGGGGTAACGGTTCTGCAGGGACCAGCTTATCACAGATACTTGCATGGGAGCAGGAGAGCACATAGCAGGCACACAGGCACCCTGAGGCCTGTCTGAGAGAGGGGGACAGCAGCATAGAATGAGTAAGACTCACAGGGTGCTCCAAGGGGTTGAGCTTGGCTCTAGGTAGGAGCAGCTGTAACTCACACTCCACATTCTAAGCCATCTTTCTATAACTTCTGACGTTTCAACCTGGGGATGGGGGCTCCACCTCCTCTTAGAACCCTCCCCCGTATTCTGCATTTCCTCCCATTATCATGCTCCCCATCTTTCAGACATACTGCTTGGCAATAGGTCACATTCAACCACGCTCCCTTTATTCTGTAGCTATGTAACCTCATGTGGCATCCCCCATAGGTGATGCCTCAGGAAGGGCAGGATAAATCCAGCCACTCCAGCAGATGGGGTCCTCCATGGGGTGCTGGCAGCAGGAATCAGGCCTTCTCCCACCCCACCTCTGCTCTCTGGGGCAAACCAGCCACACTGCAGGATGGTATTAGCTAAAAGGTCTTAAAATCTGCTTTTACAATCACCTGGAGCACCAAAACTACCCAGAACTGGTTGGCAGAACAGCAACGTGTTCATGCATTTGCTCCTAATGGTCTGGGCAACCCAGTCCCAACTCAAGATAGTGCTGTTTATGGGCACAGCATGTTCATTTTATGGGAACAGACCTGCTCAGCCCTGGAACACATCCTGCAAGCCACCGTGGTGTTAATTTAGAAGATGGCATTCTTCCCAAACAGCCATTATTAAACCAATAACCCCACATTACCTCCAGCATCAAGGGGCAACGTGCTGTTGGAGGCAAGACAGAACAAAGGTCCTAGTGGTACTAATTGCAAAAGGGCTTAGGGGCTGTTCTCTTCAGGGAAGGCAGAAAGATGCAGCCTGGCCACACTCCAGTGTGTGTGGTTTGAAAGCTCCTCACTGGAGTTGTATTGTGTTGATGTGCAGTGCTGAAGAGCTGCCGCTTTTGCACCCCTGCGTGGCTGAGTTACAGGCACTGTTTTCAGCATCTCTGCCAGAAACACACCATCTCTCATGACTTTTATCGTGGAATGGGTTGTGTGTTTGTAATCAGCTCGGAAAATCTGCTTCTGAGCTTAATTCTAAAGCCTCATCTTTGCTACAGAAACAACTGTATTCAGCAACACAGCTTTCCCCCCCTTCAGCAGCATGGGGAATGATTTGCTGGCCTGGGAAACTGGTCACAGCATAAGCCCTCAGGGCTTTGCAACATCAGTGTTGGATGTGTTTGGTTTAAGTGCTGAACACATTGTACAAGCACAAGTGGAGCGCCTGAACTGGGAACCCTTCTCTAGTGCTAAAATGGGCAGTCATTAGGAGAACCCTGTCAATTCAGCAGTAGTTCATGCACCAATTCCATCAGTTCAACAGCTGGAGGCAAGGGGCTGATGCCAAGATTAAAGACACTGAGAATGTCTCAATTCTTTCAGTTCTGGTAACCTTTAGGATCACCTTGCATGTTCCTACAGCTAACTTGCTTGAAAAGCTTTAATTTAAATACCTTCACAAAATGGCTTCCTGAACACACCGACCACCCAGGCTTTGCAAGGGCAAGGATGTCAACCACCATCCTCAGATGAGACAAAGCAGCCCCATGGTTGCAAATGGCCATCACTAGAAAATGCAGCTTTTTGCCTGTCTGTAACCAAGCTGATGCTAGCTCTCCCTTAAGAGCTCTTTTCAAAGGAATCCCAAACCTGAGTCTCCCCAAGCTGCTTGGGACACAATGCATCCAACACAGAAGTCTGTCACCATCTGTACTTTTGCAAGCAAATAGATTAATACCTTTCTAGTCATTTGACTTGGCCTAAACAGAGCATCAGCAGCTGCTGTTTGAATAAGATTCCAGATGCACACTCTGGCTCTGCCATGCTAATGATGAGACTGCCTCTGTGGCTCTTGGATTTCTACGAGACCTCAGCTCTACAGGCTTTGTGTTTTTCACAATCATTCATGCATTTAACTTCCATTAAAGAATCCTCAGCTTAGAGACAGGAAATGTGAATCTTAAATGCCCTTTCCCCCTGTTCTCACCTTCAGCACCTCACATCACACAGACCGGACAGCGGCCTCATTTTTCATGTGGAAGGGTTACACTCAGGACTGTCAACCTGTGTTCTCCCTGTCTGGAGAACTGAGAAGTCTGAAAGCCAAAGTCTGCTCCTGCAAGAAATCAGATTGATGGTCACCACAACTATAGGAGCACTGCATCTGCTTAACATGACTTTGAAGTAAACAGTCCAGCCCCCTGCCTTCACATGGCCGTACACCACTGATCTCTGTGCACGTCGATGGAAGCAAAATACATAGAACAGCTATTTCTGTAAGGTTTCAATTAAAAATACAGGCCACAAAGCAAATCCCCTGTAACCAGACACGATACACCAGCTTCTGGGCATCCTCCTTTGCTGTGAGAGGGCAGCTCAGAGCTTCAAAGCCATTTAATTAGCAGCAAAGAGCCTTTCATGAGTATCAGCATCCTCCCTCACACCAAGAGGCCTGATGACTGCTCAGGACAGCCACAGCACCACAGGAAGCATCTTCCAAAAGGACAATTATTGGAAAACGAAAGGATCTTCACAGAAATGCGTTCCAGTGGCAGGAGCAAACAGAAGGGGCAATTTCCTACTTCCTCTCATTTGAAGGAGCAGAGTCATTTTTCTTCCAGGGCCATACAATTATTCTGCTAAACTCCATTAGCCAAATCAAAACAGTGTTAGGTCATTTAGATTATGTACATGGAAGAGAATAAAAACCCTATCCTGAAGTACAGTTAGAAACCACACCTACAAGATTTACTATGAGCAGGAACTCATACTTCTTCATTCTTAATCATAGTTCTTAGCATAAGATACTTGAAATCAGAGATTTTACTACGCAAACACGCTTTTTCCCCATTAAAAAAATAGATTAGAGGAAGATACAAACATCTTATTTATTAAATCACATAAGAAATGCAAAATATATTTCACATGCCTTACATGGAAAGGAGATGAACTTCCAAAACTTTAAAGCAAGACTGTGTCAGTCGACACACAGCAAATGGGAACATTATGAACAGTCACAACAAGGAGGAAGGACTGGGGGAGGCAGCGTGGGGACAATGGGCAGTTCCTCCCCATGCTGAGAAAGCTCTCCTGAAAACAAGAATGGAGTTTATGCTGAGCAAGCATCACAAGCCTGAAATTAACTTTAACACATACTTGTTTTGGAGGAAGTTGTCTAGAGAAGTACAATTGGCTAATGACTAGTTGGAACAGCAGTGTAAAACGAGTACCATACTTCTATGAAGTTGAGATGGGCTTAGTTTTGAACATCAGTAGGAGAATGTGAAAACACCAAAGCTGGGTCAATGCACAGCCACATTCTGTGAGATTCCACTATCAAAATAAGGGGGAAAGGATGAAAAAGAAAACCACTTTTGTAAATATCTTAATTACTTTGTCATCCTCCAACGCCTCCTCCCTCTACACACAATGTCTTGGAAGCTGAAATGACAACAGCAAATACGAAGTGTACACCAATAGGATGTTCCACAGGTTTTCTAAAGGGTCAATAGTCCAGCAATTTTAAAGTGATCTATGTGCAAAAAATAAACACATGAAAGAGGATCTTAATAAAAGAGACAGAAAAAGAGTCCACTGCAGCCTCAACTTCTGCTTGAAACACAGACTCTGAGGATCAGTTAGCAGTGAATTTCCCAGTGGATCAGTAACTCCAAGTATGCTGCCAAAACCATGGCTTGGTGTTGCAGGACTGTTAACATCTCAGGTTTACTACCTGCTGGCAAGTAGAAAACAGGCTGTATCCCCAAAAGAAGTGGGAAAACCACTATTCATAAATGAGTCTTCTGATCTACACAAACATACAGTGCAGGTATGTATTCATACATACATAGAGACTGCTACCTACAGCTTAGAACAGTCATCCCAGCATGACTAACAGTAAATGATTAACAACAAGCCTTATAAGAACAGTATTTGAAGTGCTCCTGACTGCTCAATGCCCCCAGGCCTAAACTATCCCCTCATTAATAGTGGTGTAAGTCAGGGCAGCTCTGGCGATGGTACAGTAGAAATCACTGTGCATGAGGATTTCTGTGTGAGAACAGTCCCTTGAATTACAGACTAGTTCAGTCCTGACCGCACCACAATAGGGAACTGTGTTTAAACCATGAGTAATCATGTAATCATCTCCCAACACAGTACTTCTTTTCTGCACGCATGGAATGTAAATGGGCAAGATTTACAACTGATGATTTTGCAGATTTAATGGATTATATTTCTTTAATGGTTCTGGCAATGGAAACGCAGTTATAAACCAAAACCACACCACCACCAAAGAAAACAGCCAAAGAGAAATCCCACGCTCACTGCTGTCTGCTTTTTCCTTTACTTGATGACTTATGTGGCAGAGTTAGGCTTTTCTAACACTACTTAAGTGTTCAAAAGCATCAAACTACTTGGGATGGGGTTGGGGACAAAGGTGGTCCTATGGTGGTGGTCCTATGGTTGAAGTTCAGGTGTGGGAGACACACCACAATAGGTGGTAAAGCTAAATCACGTTTGGGTAAATCACAACTCTTATGCCTCTGTCATCAGTCTAGGAAATGGAGCAGACACCCCAGTTCCTAAGCAAGGCCTGTGAAACAACAATCACCAACTCATAAAATGCCTTGAGCTGAAAACTCAGAAGAGAAGCAGACCATAAGCATTAAAGTGGTGTTCGATGGCTTTCGAGTCACCTTGCAAACCAGTTTTAGTACCAAAACTATCCCCAACTTGGAAGCCAAGTGGCAGTGTTCTCCCTTTTACCACCCACTGATGGTGGGACAGAGGAGCCTTATGGAAACTGAGGGAGAGATCAGTGGCAGGAACGTGACCAGTCTTTGCCAGTGTGAAGGACCAGGCACTGGACCACAGCAGAAATCTTACCCAACAACATGAGGCGTTGAGGATGAAGAAGGCAAACACACTTGGCCTGATGCAAGCCACATACCTTAATGCAGGTAAATGGTGGTTCTGGTGCAGTTCAAAGCACAGCCAAGCTGGTTTCACTGGAGGATGGCTAAACACTAACAATACACATCAACATGTGTTTTGAGTGCTGTTAGGACCATACTGTATATATTTATCATTGTGTTTTCCCCCCCATAATGCACTAAAGTAAATCCAGACCTTAAGGAACAACTTGCATAGTAAGAAAAGGTCATCAATTTAATCATTTACTTTAAGCAGGCAAGCAAATTTGTAAACATTCAGAAGCGGCAGCATCCATGTTACAAACAATTTAAGGGGAGAGAAAAAAAAAGGAATTGAGATTATTCAGGTTCGTTATCCTCTCCAAAATCTTGGAAATAATCTTTCTAAACACTGCAAACATTGAACACTCGGTTACACCTCTTCTAACCCTGCTAGAGCAGTCCTGCCTCCGCATGGTCTCACAATCACCATACTGTTTAGCATATGCTGTTTGGAAGTAGGCTACCAGAAAGCACTTCACCTCCGCCTAGATCCCATTAGCAAAGGGAATGCTTGTGTCTTGGTTCAACACCTCTTTAACTTCCGAGGGCAGCGCGTCAAAGAGGTGATCCTCCACCACGAGCCCGCTTTTCCTGAGAAGCTGACACTGCCCCAGCGTGGCTGGCAGGCGGTCCAAGCAGTTTCCCTTCAGTTCCAGGTGAGTCAGCTGCAGCAGTTGACTGACTTTATCTGGGATTGAGGTAATGCAGTTCTGTCCCAGACTCAAAGTCCTCAACTTAACACATTTAAACAACTGTTTTGGCAAAACATCGACTTTGTTGCCCGTGATGTGGAAATGCTGCAGGTTTTGAAGCAACCCTATTTCCACTGGAATTGACACGATGGAGTTGTAGCT
Source organism: Lathamus discolor (assembly GCF_037157495.1). Lineage (NCBI taxonomy): Eukaryota > Metazoa > Chordata > Aves > Psittaciformes > Psittacidae > Lathamus > Lathamus discolor. Next base: position 55,620,554 of record NC_088886.1, on the reverse strand, counting down.
CACGTCTAAACACCTTAGTTTCTGTAAACTGAACACTGCAGCTGGTAAGGATTCGAGTTTGTTATTGGAGAGATAAAGAGACTCCAAATTCTTTATGTGGGTAATGGAGGAAGGAATGTTGACTATTTTGTTGTGCCACAGCTTTAAACAAGTCAATCTTTTTAAGTGCTGGAAACTGATGATTTCTTCAATTGTGCGTATGCTGTTTGACTTTAAATCCAGTTCCTGTAAGTTAGAGAGGCTGAAGATGGCGTGGGGGATTCTCTCCAGTTCACAGTTCTGCAGTTCCAACTCCGCGACATTAGTCATTTTCTTAAGGCTATTGAGTACCACGAGCTTAGTGCCGTCATTATGAATGACTAACTTTGTCAGATGCGGGGCCACATCTGTGATGTTGGGGGGGATTTTGGTCAGATTGCTCTTCACGTGGAGAATCTTCAGGTGCCTCAACTCTCTGAGGGATTCGAGCCCTATCATTTTGTTGTTTTCAGAGTTCAAGTTGCCTATCAAGTACAACTCCCGGAGGTTTTTGAGCAGATACACCCATGCAGGAATCTCTGCAACATCTGTGAACTTCACGTGAAGGCATCTCAAGTGGTCCCGCAGGAAGCTGAAGGCAGTCTGCTCGACCTTGGCAGGGCAGTGGCACAGGTGAAGCTCCTGGAGGTTTGTCATCTGGGAGATTTTCGCTGGGATCTTAGCTTCAGGAATCAGCTCCAGTTTCAACACATCCAGATCCGTCAGGTCAAACACGGCATCGGGGACCCCCGACAGCATGAAGAGGTGCAACTCCTGCTTGTCCTGGGCATTGCGGGAAACGTGCTGCCGCAGCTTCTCAAAAGTCCACTCGTGGTTTAAACTGATTTCCCGTAGCTTGTTCTCACTTACCTCTGACAGAAAGACGCCAAAGCGCTTGGAATATAACTGGTCGTACTGATCTACCATGTGCAAGAGGAAAGCAAAGTCGTTCTTGACATCAGGGATGTCACTGAAGCTACTCTCTTCTCTGACCTTCTCAAAGGAATATTCTTTCAAAGGTATTCGGAACAGCCAGAAGAGGGTGTAGAGGCAGATAAAACCATAGACACAAATGAGGGAAATATAGCTGATGAGCAGCTTCTTCAACATGTAAGCCATGTTGTGTGTGCACTCAAACTGGGTGTAACCAATCAGGTGTTCCACTTTCGGGTTGCAGATGTGTTCAAAACTGATGGTGTTGACAAAGTTTGCAGTATAGCAGAGAATAAATATGAACTTGACAGTCTTGATGACAGTCTGGCCAACATAGAGCTTGTAAATCAGATCACTGTCCTCCACGTGAGCCCGGAACTTACGCACTTTCTCAAACAGTGCTTTGGCTTGCTCTCCGTCTTTCTTATCTAAGATAGTGACACTGGGAACCTCAATCATTGGCTTGTCAGCTGAAAACTTGAAGCCAGACTTAGTTATCATGGGAGTGCTGGCACTCGGGCTTCCTTCATCACTGCTAGTGGAAACATACTTGGGTAGGGACTGGGCACCAGTTAACCGCTGTTTGTTCTCCTCTGAGTCCTCACATGCTGTTTCAGACAAGGCTTTGGTAGTCCAAGGGGACTCAAAGCACTTCCCTAATATAGACACAAAATGCTCAATTTTTGAGCAAGTCTTGGGATACTTGAACCAAAAATTGCTACTGACTATTAAAATGATAGTATGGATGAGAACAAGATAGGGAAAATACTTGGAATACCAAGGAAGAGCCAAATGATAGCACATCTGGTTAATAAATACATATTGCTGAAAATCCAAATTGGTTTTACGGCCTGAGGAATCTTTCTGTTCCTTTTTCAGCTCCTGGCCTGATTCAGTGGGTTGATACTGAGAAGAGGTAGCTCTGCTCAGAAGTACATCAGGTGTTACAGTAGGGGCACTTCCAAAAGAAACCGTTCCCATTGATGTTACTTCTCCTTGACCAGTGGTTGTTTCAACAGTGGTGAAGTCAGCCTTCCCTGACGTGCTGGGTTGTGGCTTTGTATTTACAGTAGACTGCAGAACTGGCAAGCAGACCACCTGGTCTTTGGTCAGCTGCATGGTTCCAGCAAAAATGGCAACCATTAACATGACAACAGCTAGATAATCCATAAATACATCCCACCATGGTTTCAGGATCCGGTAAGTTGGCTGGATGTCATTGAGCGATGCAACTTCTGCAAGGGTGAACATTCCTACAAGAGAACAGAGACAAAAAATCAGGATGGTTGACTGGTGGGCGGGTTATTTCACCATGGAGTAACAATCACACCGTGACACAGACAGACCCTCAGAAGGTTCCCACTTCTTGCTACTGAGCATTCAACATTGCTTACCAGATTGATTAGCTCCTTTCCCTTCAGTGTCACTGCACAAGTCTTGCAGCTACTACATGAATATTTGGCATAACTTTTAATGTGCAAGTTTTACAGTGAGAAACAGCTGTCAATTCATTGGGCCTGTATCAATTTTTCCCTATTTAATTAAGAAATAATCCTTCCTTAGAAAAATCCATCCCAGCCAACAAATAGGAAAAATCTCCCACAACTTCCTATTAACATAATGGAGGAAAATTGATACAGTATTACTAAAAATTCTTTTTTTCAGGTTACCATCACTGCCTGGTGATTACAGGAAGCTGGTTAGTCCAAGTAACACAGGAGCAGGCTGCAAGGGTTTCACTTTAAGTTAATGCACTATAATTCCCTTGAAGTTAATTCACTTTAAGCATGAACTGTGAGACACAGTGGCAAAGCGATCATGTGACAATCCAGAACTCTCTGCGGCTTTAAATAGCTTCATTTGCTTCTTGTTTTGGCAAAATCTAGAGGATTCAACTTATCAGCTTTTTAAAAAAGCAGCTTCCTGTGCAAGCAGGATGTGGTATAATCATCATTTAGCTGCTGAACTTGTGACCCAAATTTGCCATTTCTAAAGTAAAATATGCAGCTTGTGTGTATACACAGAGAGGGGAGGAGACAGGATGTACATGATCATACATAGCTTGACTCCCTTCGGCTGGGAGAACACCAGCTTAGCAGAGCACAAGGAGATCAAAGCAGGCTGTATAAAGATGCATCAGATCCATGCAGCATACCAATTGGTACAGACCAGCACCTTACAAATCCTGAAGGACAGTGTCACAGGCAAGGAATATACAACATGATAGATTATTTCTAGCCTATTTTCTCTGAAGATATCAGGCATTTCTACATGCAGAACTCAAGTATCAGCCACTGCCTCTATGGTCAAAGGCACACATCGGCCTCTCTCCTGCCCTGCAGCAGCTCCCATGGTGTTGGTGTGCAGGAAAGGCCAGCAGTCACTGCTGGAGAGCCCAGCATGGAGTTCAGGATGAATGCATCTCCTCCACCACAGGGAGGAATCCAGCCCTGGCTCCCCAAACTCCCCCAGCAGCTTTCACTGGGAGGATACTGCATACCTAGCCCAGGATCTGGGAAAGACAACCAGAGGCAGTGGGTTTACCTCTCTGCAGCGCTCATCCCAACCAGTACTTTGGGCAGAGCTGACAAAATGTGAAAGTTTGGGTCAGTTCCTCAGGGAATGGGCAGAAGGAACTTCCATCTCCCTCTGTTTTCCAGGGAATGTCAAATCCTCCTCCCTCATCAGTAACACAAGCTGTCAGGGTCTTACAGCGTTCCCAGCTCCACAAGAGCAGCCTCCTAGCAGCATGGTGCCCAAGCCTTTCCCCACACTCCAGCCCAGGGCTGTAGTGGCTACAGGAGGTGCTGAAGGACACAGAGCAGCAACATACCCCACAGCTACCAAAGCCACACAGTGCTTTACTCCAAGTTAGCTATGAACTCCCATGTTCTTTACTTTGTCCTGGTGCTTACCTAGACTGAGTCACAGCATGACTGCTTGCCCTGGAATTAACATTTCAATAACATCCATGTGAAGAAGAATAGCATTAGTCATTTGTACTAATGTGAACAGATTCCTCCTTACTCCTAAGGCACAACCGCCACCGGCCCAAGGCAGGAGAACCACACAACCGGATGATCTTAAGGTCCTTTCCAACCCAAACCATTCTATGATTCTATAACAGCAGCAGAGGTGGAGGTTTTTCCTGCATGGATGGGAAGAAGGAATAAAATCACTGCTGTGACAAAGATGGGTAGCTGCTACTGCTTGTTCCTCTGGGGCCAGCCTTTTCCTCAACTTCGTACTAGCTGATCACATAGGAAGTTACTTCACTGTGGTTCAGGGCACAACCTGCATAATTCCTTAACAGTCTGAAGGTGATGGTGCCTTTTTGCTTCTGCCACGAGCACACATGGATAAAGCACCGAAACCCAAGCGCGGCAGACATGGCTATTCTAAGCGACTGAAATAGCGTAAAAGAAATGAGAGAGCACAAAGTGGTTCCAGGTAGAGACTTAGAAATATCAATAGAAAATCTAAAGCTAAAAATCACTTCTGTGAGACCTCTTGTCTTTTACAAACACAGAATGATTTCAAAGAGGTTAGGAGGCACAACAGAGCCCATGTAATCCTCTTTGTGAGAGCTGTAGGCAGGGTGGTGTAACAGGAGCTTTACACGGAGAAGTACCACATTCAATGCTCTAAACATGTCTCTTCTTTCAAGTTACTGATACTCACAGAAGAGCTGCTGTTTTGGCAGAGATTAGCAGTTACAAAACACAAAAACCCCTCTGTGGTATTCCTAACACTGTGTCTCATAAAACAGAGGCAGACTCTTTTTTTCTAGCTAGTGAAAATCAACTCCAGGAGCTGAAAACAGGTTTCTGTCCTCACATGTCTAAAACATTTAAATGCTCCGAGTCTTAAGAAACAAAAGGAAAGAATGCAAGCCTACACACAGTATAAGATGTTCTGACTGATGGGCTGCAAATAAATGTGGTATTTTGTGTCTTAAATCCATCACTACGTGTATTGGTGTTTGATTGTACTAAATTAATAATCATAGAAGTTAACTTACTTTGGTTCTGCCAACACTTAGAAATCAAACTATTAAGGATTACTCAGAATAACAGCATCGTAGCGGGTTTGGGTTTTCTTTATTCCAGGTTAAATTTAAGCTATTTAAAGGAAAAGGAACAAAAAGAAAAACAGATTAAATAAAAAGAATTATTTCTTCTGTTGAAAACGTACATTTTCAGCCCTTTTCAGGGCTTACAGGGCACTGAAAGGACCTTGATGAGGCTCACTAGAACATGGGGTTTTAACACACTGAGATCTAAACCAGCAAACTGTGGTTCTTGAAGACAAGCGAGTTTTAATTCCCAATATAGAATTTCAGGACAGTCTCCTTTTTAAACCAGCATATTTTAGTTTAGTTTTAATAAGCACAGATTTTAATTCAAGCCTATTGCAGTATGATCTTTCGGGCTTTTCCTCCCCAAACCCTTTGTCTCCAGTTCTGTAACTTGGATGATGCTCTAGGGTAACATTAACCTCTCCCAGCTCCATCCATTACTTCCAGTCTCCTGGGTGCAGTCTGTCTTCTGGGGAAAAGAAGCAGATAATTCTTTAACCTAGACAAACTGTTCTAAGCACAACTGCTTCTTCCTTAGAATTTAGGTAGAAAAACGTGACTTTCTGAAAGCACTGTAATACTACCTCCCTTTTCATTGCTTTTTGGTATGGAGCTGTAAGAACTAAAACCACTTTATTTCACACTTATGTAAGTTACAATGAAAACAATCTAAGAAGAAAACACTGACATTGACAATACAACTGTTTTAAGTTACAGCCCCACATTAAAACATCAAGGGTTAACAACCAATTTCGGAAGTCATAGTTAGCCAAATGTAATCCTCTCATTAGTCTCAAAGAAAAGCTATAATAGGAAGAGCTCAGAATGTGACTAACCTAGTGAATTCTCCTGACATATTTCAGGCTATAAATGCTGAGATACAGAGTGGACATTCCGGGGTTATTTCCTAAGAAACTAGCTCAAATACAGAAGTTAGAGGAAAAGGAAGCAGCAGATTGGTATGTCACTAATGTTTATTTACATCCCACTTCTTCCTGTACTTACTGATAAAACATGTCTGCCCCTGTAACTCGCTGGCCCCTCCTGTTTTAAAAGCATATTTTAACTTAAAGCAAATCCAAAGTTAGAACAAACAAACAAAACCGGAACTGTAGCACATGAACCTCTCCTTTCACTTGCAGGTTCCCAAGACTTGGAACAAGCCCACTTTGTTTCAGGAAACAAAAAGATTCTTCAATCAGCCCTGTCACCACAACTGGTCAAGAATTTCCTAATAATAGAGAAAACGTTTCTAGTTGAAAAGAAAAAGTGTTGCCGTGAACAAAATGCTTTTCTCCCTTCCCACAGGAAAGTAAGGAGAAAAGAAGTTTTCCCATAACTAAAAGGCTTTTGCTAGCTTGCTTTTGATCAAGTGACCATAGGTTTATTTCCACTGTATAGTTTACTCTCTTCTTTCCACCATCTCTGCTTCCTTTGTTTTTCTACTTCTGCACCATCCCTATTAAGGCAGGCAATTAGACCTTAATGTGATAAGAGCAGATTATGAGATTCCTCTTAGCCAGGATGCTGCAAACATCAATTGTTCCACAGATCAAAGAGATGGCACCATCCCTTTTTCTTTCTTCCCCATAGAACCACATGTAAGGAGCCCCAGAGCCCTTGTGAAATAATGCACAGACATTCAGAGAAAAGCCTACGAATGGATTCATGCATTCTGAGCATACAGACATATTTGTTGCCTGCATTGGTTATTCAGTTTCTGAGATCAAGTTTAAGACAAACTGAAGGTGGTTTAACCAGGACACCAGTAGGCTTTGGGATCTAGTAAGAGGGAAATTGTCCCTGCTAATATAGCTGGAAACATTACCATTATGCCTAGCCCAGTTTGCAGCTCCTATTGTGTTGGCTGAGGCACTGCCCCTGGATAGCTGTCAAGAAGCAGCAGCCCATGCACCAGGAGCCTGAAAAGCCGAGGAAACATTCCACAGTAACACACAACATAGGTATAGTGTTGCTCTACTATATGAAATGTTTTGCTGCTTCTTCAGCAGCAGAAGGTACTGCAGAACATTAACTACCACCAGAACACAAGAACTATGTGTACCAAGTACAGCTTACAGTATCGGATACTTCCCCATTAGTGCTTTTTTTTAGGAAGATCCAAACCATATTCAACATAAGGGCCTGCATGACAATTCCCACTCACTGTTTCTTCCCTGAACATCTGACAGTGACCAAATCTACCAGTCTTAGACCAATCTGCAAGTTCTGAGTTTAATTTTGCCTGGCTCCCCCTTGACTGAGCAAATTGTTATTTGTTTGGCCTATTTGATATTCCAGGCTAAGAAAATTCCTATGGGATGGGATATTTATCTGCACAATTTGACATAAAATTGTGTGTCACCCTGAAGGGGGTATTCTAGAGATGGTGTGAGTGTAATGGATAAGCGAAACTAAATAAGGAGAAAGCAACAAATACAAAGCTGAAAGGAGATTTCCTATAAAGCAAAACATTTCAACTGAGGAACAACAGTTCCACAATAGCTTTTCATTTTATCTAAATATCATTATATAAATATATATGGAAAACTATGAAGCTACTATTTGCTATCACACTCAAGTGATTAAGAAGGGTCCATTAACACCACTCACATATTCATTAATTAGGAAACAAAAGCAAAACCAAACACCAAACAAAAAACAACCCCCCACAAACTAAACCCCCCACAACTAAGGCATCTCCCCAGTTCATCCATCCCACTGCCCAAATGCACAGCTATAATTTTGGACCCGCCCCTTAAAGGGAATATATAACTGCTGATAGAGACTGTAAATCAATTCCGCAACTAAGGGATCACCATCTGGATGAACAACATTAATCTGAGTGACAGTAATTGGGTAAAAAAAAAAAAGTATTAAGATCTGATTTCTCTCAGACTGCATACAGAAATATTAGGTTTCTGTAAGTCAGAGAAGAAAATATGAATCTTGATTTCTATGATCAATGGCAGATTAGAATCCAGTTACAAAAATTCAGTCTATTTTTATTACTTTATTTTCAAAAATTCTGCCCTTCCAAGCTGGGCTTTTCCAGGTTGTGTAACAAACACTCTAACCTACTTTGGGATGCTGCTATTTAAGTGTTTACACTGGTTCGTCCTTGTTTACCAGCTCTTTGAAGGTCTAGTGCTATCTGCCACTCCTACGCAGATGGTTTTGTAATCGATGTGATGTGTCAAAAACAGCATTAGTGACCATAATTTCCCTAACAATAAACTCCAAACCATACCTCATGGCTGTATGTAAACGGTATCAACCATGCCCTGCTGTAAGTGACCAGACAGGTCTGTTTAAAGATGACTTTCAAAACAGGAGCCCAATGTTGTACTGACCAGCTCTCCCCAAACCACCCAAAGATTAACACCACCATTAACTCTGTGTTCACCACATGAGAGTTCCAAGCCTGCAGAGCACAGAAAATGAGCAACTACAGTACTGCTGAGCCATGCCCTTACAAGAAGGCTGCTTTGACCAGAAGTACAAGCTTCAGGTTTTATTCACATTTATCCCCAGGCACTCAGCATCTTTCAGAATATGACTTGTCAGCCTTTGACCTTGAAAACCTCAAAGAGGTCCTATGTTGAATGTTCAGCAGTGCTGCTCCATGCTCACTTCACACAAGTTGGTAGCACTGGAGATTATAAACAGCGTGAGAGAAGAGATAGGAGAGGGAAACAAGAGTGGAGAGGATAGTGGTCCTTCAGCATCCCCCTGCATGGGTCTCTGAAGAGCTCAGTATTATAAAACTGTATGTGTTGCAGTTCACCGCATGTGATTTTACAGTTATAAAACATGCCGTGTAGCAAGGCAACATGCAAGAAAGCAGGAGAGATGACTAATGAGGCCAGACCTCAGCAGGGCAGGATACTGAACTTATGTTTGTAAGAGGCCATGAATGCCCAGGCATTTGACTGGCAGTTTCTCTGGTGAAGAACATGAGTCTTGCACAGCACAGCTGCCTGAACAGAAGCCCTACGGCAGAGTACCACGGACCTTGCAGATGAAGGCAAAGAACATGCCTTGGTCTGCCCCGGCACATGTGCTCCAAACCTTACACTGCTGTTACCACCACCACCATGTACACAATACCTTCTTTAACCCAATGCAGCACATCATCAGTGATCAAAGCAGTGACCATAAGGCTGAACAATCAGATTTCCAACAGCATTTTCTGGTTTACCTAGCCAGACTAGAGTAAAACCAGTGAGCAAATAAACACTTGGTATCTCATGTCACAGAACTCCCAAAACATCCCCACACCAGCACCCTTGAATAGACAGCCCAACTTGTGTGTGCAAGACCCCCAGCTTAACACTAAGCACTTTTACCCAAGTACAAACACAACTGAGTTACTGCAGTTGATTTAACCTGTGCTGCCAGCGATGTACAATGCAATTAGTTTATCGGATAGCGTAACTCTCAGCAGCTGCTTGCATTCAAGTGTTAAACATTTAATCCCTTTGCCATTTCCAGATCTGCTGTTCCCCATCCTTTAGCCAGTGATGTTTCTGCAGTGTTTTCATGACCGCTATCAGAAGTACAGGAACACAGAGTAAACATCTGGTGCTTCTACTGACCAGAGCACTTTGGGAATTTATCGAGATGCAAACGCAAGCTGCACCAAAATAAAAGCACATCTGGTAGCCCTAGTCCCTACAGGCTGCTTTTTATCACTAACAAAAATTTTCCAATGATACAATATAAATTAAAAAGTAATTAAAAGGACTGGAAAAGAAAAAAAAATATAATAAAATTATATTACCCTTTCAGTTTAGAAATCTGAAAAACAGAACAGTTAAAAATGGTTTAGACCTTGGAGATGTTGTGTTTAACTAACTTGTGTCTTCTACATGAGAAAGAATCATAGAATCAACCAGGTTGGAAAAGACGTACGAAGTCTGCATGGCTATGAAGTCTGTTATGTGAAATCGCTTGATCTCAGGTAGAGATGGCACTCAGCGACTCATGCAATTCCTCCACGTCCTCCTTCCTGATCCACAGCCACACATGCTGCCAGTCTCTGTCTCATCTTGTTCTGGATTCACTTGGAACTGGGGCAACTTCAAAAGCGGGAAGAAATTGAACTTGGCACAGAGCTGAGTGATTTTAAGCCACAGAATGTAAAGATAGAAATCTTATTAGAGGATATATTAGTACTTTTAACTACACACCCTAAACACACCTAAAGAATAGGAAGGAGTGTTTACCAAAGAGAAAGAAACACGCTGCTGAAGTTCATATTACTGTAGGTTTTAATGTAATGTAAGGGCAAAATGACCTCTCCACTGTAACTCATGGTACTAAAGTCTAGGTTTACTTAATTTCTAAACTGTATCCCCATCAGAACGGGAAAGGGTTTACTGAGTAACTAAAGTAAGTTATTTTCAATGAATACTTTCCCTCTTTGTATTTTTAATGGATATGCCAGCAACCTTGCACTGGAACATTTACAGCATCCTCGTGGAGATGTAGAGCCAAGAACAGACAACATTCCTTTAACTAAAGAACAGGCTCCATTGTTCCCTACCTGAGCTGGTTCATTTCTTTAGACAGAAGAGCAAACAGTGACTCTCACTGGGTTACACGTTAAACGGAAGTTTCCTATACAAGATTTGCACACGTACAAGGTGCTGTATTTTCAAGTACCTGTAGTGACACTTCCATTATATCCATTAGCTAAAATCCATCTAGGAAAGGTCACACAAATCAAAAAGTTAGAATAACAAAAGCAAATTAAACACACACATTAAAACGCAACAAAAAGCGGCCAGCAACACTCGAAGCTATACATAAGGACCTGCATATCACAGCTCCTCTATTTCTGCCAAGACCTTTTCTGTGGCAAGAGCAGTAGGAAGGATCATCAAGCTCAGCTGAGAATCAGGATACGGAAAAGCACACTTAAATTCCACCTTTCCTTTTGCCCACGATGCCAACACAGAGCTACCTTGATAAAAATATAAAGTAAATACAAAAGGGCAAGTTTACAGCCCAATAAATAGGCTGCACCCTCAGTTTTCAAACACACGACCTCTCCAACTTTTTACAGACAATAGTCAAATTATGCTCCTACTTAAATGTCACCCAGCTTCTTTGCTCCCCAGGGAGAAGAGGACACTTCCTCACTCAAGTCAAGGATTAGCTCTAAAGCCATGTCACAAAAACCACTTGAGGTAAGTGCTAAGCAGCTTCCAACACCCTGTCACCACCCTGTGTCCCCACACCCTGGGCAGACACTGCACAACACACAGCCTGCTCCCAACCTGCTACCTACCTGCTTTTTAGCAAGCAAAGAGATCTCCTATGCTTCAGACATCCTGCCGGATGGGTAAAAATGAGGACTTCTCAGGTAAAGCTCTGATCAACAGATGAAGTATGACTTATTAATGTTACCGCATTCCTGCCAAGCTTCCAATAGCAGAATCTCCACTGGTCTCACGCCAGGAAAAAATGCCTGCAGCTGAAGCATTTATCCTGAAAGGGATTTACTGAAGTTTAACTGTATTTCTTTTTCCTCTTCTGAACTTAAGCCGCTTTCTGTAGGAGGTAAGCTATTTACTTAGTCCATCTAGTCTCCTAATTGTTTGGTTCAGGGTGTGTACTTCAATCTCAGTACTTCAGCATAAAGAGGAATTATGCCACAATGCATGTTTTGCAGGCTGCTGTGTTGAAATCCTGCTGATGGCTTCACATCACCTCCTTCCTTTTCATGCTTTATTTTCTCATAACTCCATTGAAAATCCTGCCTTAAGAATAATGTCCCAAAAGACTTGAGACCGCAGCATTCCTGATCTTAACAAGCAAGCTTCCAGCTCTGCCAAAAGGTTCGGAGAGGCTCAGTCGTGTTGTTTGCTGCCATTCACCAACACCAACAGATCCATACAGCCCCCACTATAAATATTTACTATTGCTAAATTTGTATCACGATTTGACCCAAATGCTCCAGCTGGAATTGTAACCTCTGCACTGAGGGCTCTCTCCAGCCAGACAACCCTTGCCCCTGAAGGCTTGCAATCTCAAAGTGGTTATTTGTTAGACAATGACAAGCATGTTTGTGGCTGTAAAATTCAAAGCAAAACACCAAAACCCATCAGGCTTCCAGAAGGAAAATGGGATCGCAGTGTGATTAAAAGTATAATCAAACTTAACATGTTGATGCACCACTATCTTTGAAAAGGCTTAACATTATGTCCTGATAAATCTATTTACAGTTACAGCATTCCTATATACTGAGCCGTACTCCTTCCCACTGGTTTGGGCATGATATCTCAAAAGTAAGGCACTAAATATTAACAGCTCTTGAAGCCTTTCTTTCCAGTGAAACACACAATGAAGCTTCCCTTTCCAGGCATATATATTTTAAAATAGACAATGAAACCTTCTTAGTATGTACTTCAACCCAAAGGAAATAAAAACACAGTAAGGAGACATCTTATTCTATCTCATCGATGGACAAGATGCCGCTCCTGCTCCAGCACTTACCACCTCACCACCATTACTACAGCCTTCCCCGTGCACTCGCAATAACACTTTTGGCAGCCACATTCATAGACATGCAGTCATGTACCATGTCACTGTCTGACTTTTGCAGCCAACGTGCTATCTGCTTGGATGGCCAAATGGGGAAACAGGGCCAGAGGCAGCTTTTGTTATCCAGCAGGCAGCCTCCCCTTGCCCCAGGCGCTTGCCATTTGAGCTTTGCTTTGGCAAGTTACTCATCACTTGCAGCAGCACAAACACCACTCCTCAGCTGCTACAGAAATAAGAGTTGCCCTCTAACTGCAGGAAAACAAAACAGTCCGGTTTCCTTGTTGCCACTGCTTCATACAGGTAATGTTCACATCCTCTAGCAGGCCCCAGCCAGGTCCCCAGGAGGTTCTGTGCAAGCACAGGTAACCAGCAAGGAGAGTTCAGGATGCAGCACTAGGTTTATACTGATCTGAGAGAAGGGTCCTTTCCTGATAAACCATCTTCTATCCCTTCCAACAGCATGCCAAAAACCTCAGGGGAAACAAAGTGTGAGCTTGTGCAAGTACACACCACTGATTTCAGAGTCCTGGCTCTCATCATGGCTCCACCACATAAGGCTTTAAGAGTGCAGTCCAGCCCCCCTTGCTGCCCTGGTGTCCTGTGCAGAACAAGGTGAAGATGCAGGACTTGTCCTAAGGCAAACTGTCCTTTACCTTCATTTCCAGCAGTCTTTCTATGGGCATGTGTGATGGACAGGGCATTGCTTATACAAAATGAAACAGAAGAAGGGAGCAAATGTTGCTTTTATCTTGTAACAGCACCAGAAAACACCAGTTCCACTGCAATGGTGGTGGTGGGAGACAGTATTCCTCTCCCATAGGCATGTGGAGACCTCATCATGCTCCAGAGCATCAGGTCCTATGTGTCTGCAAACACCCCTCTCCTGGAACAGGGTAGCCTGGAGGCAACCTGCAGCTCTCAGGGGACAGCAGGGATTACTTAAACTCTCAGTTTGCATTTCAAACTGTTGACTCAACACAAAACAACAACACAGGACAGCCACAGATTGCCCACGCAGTGACCTGTATCATGTCATAGCTGAATGCGAGTAATCTCTGATACACCAGATCTATTCCTAAGTTTGACCATCACTGTTTTAACAACGATCTACGCAAGAACCTCAGGACAACTAGCCAACCACTTTACTTACATGTTCCTGCTATCTCATCTGCACACTTGGGACTACTGCTTGTGCATGTGGGTGTACAGCAATAATATACATATGACTACATTCCCATAAGTTCCATTAGTTAAGAGTTCAGTATTTGTCATGGCCAGACCAAAACACAAACGAAACCAGCCATTTAATTAATTATAAAGATTTGTAACAGCCTGTCTTTGACCAAGCATTCTGCTTGCCAAATTATGCCTCGAGTACATTTTCTAAACTGAAAAGTTATGAAAGCCCCAAAATCCATAATAGCTTTTGTTCCCCTTTAGGCTAAACAGCAATTCTAATCTCCATTTCAAGTTCCTCAAAGGCTAGCACTAAAAACCCTTCCTCTTAGATATAAAACCACCAAGCAACTTTGGAATAACAAAACTTAACTAAATCATTCCTCTAATCCTTCACTGGTTGCAGTTTCCCCAGAACAGACTTGCTTTAGAAAACCAAATGGAAAGACCATTCTCTATCCCCGTCACAAAGCTTGGGACCAACTGACCTTGCAGGACAGACTCAAAATGGTGACTTTAAGGAAGCAGGTGATGTGCTACTGCTGTATGCTCTAAGTTATTGCCCATAGACACAGCCACGTCCACAGCGAAGCAGCCCTGGATCACAAGGACTCTGCAGAAATAGAGTCAGACCCTTGCTCATCACACATAAGCAGGCACGAGATGGCTGTTATGTGAGGTTTGAACGGAAGGGCCAGCCAGACATCATTCTTTAGGCTCCATGGAAAGTTGCAGCCTTGTCACAAAATGGGGCTAAAGGCTTACTGTGCTGCTTGCTGTCATGAGAGGCAACACTACTCTTGGGTTAAAACATTCTTTATGTGACAGACCATTGTGGCAATCCTGCTCCTGACTCATCCTTTCTCTGCCTCATCATGCCATGCATCAGATGCCACTGTGCTTCACAATACTTGCATTATATGCTCTCTGCTACTTGTATAGCGCTGAGTTCCTGGGTCTTGGTCAGAGTTCCTTCATATTCAAACAAAGAAAGTGATTTTTGCACAAAAAGCTAGATTCTGCTAGCACTTAATATTTATATTGCATAAAAGGTTCCATTTCCTACTCTATATCAAAGCCTTACAGCATTATGCATTGTGTAATCCTGTCTCAAAAAGATTACAGCCCAAAAAATCAGCTGAACTGCATAGGATTTCATACTGTATAACACAGCAGAGTGTTTGAGGAAGGTAAAGATTTGAGCTTGACCAGTTATACAAATAAGAACCTTTAGGTCTATGCCATGGGCTAGAAACAGTAATAAATCTCCTATCTTCTGCATTAGCAACACTATGACCGCAGCAAAAGTCACAGAGTAAAGGCATCCTAAAAAAGTCTGCAAGTATTAGTAGTGTTGGAGTTATTCCTTAATCTGGGACTCTATTCTGAAAAGTGATTTAACAAAGATATCATTGAAAGATATAAATTAGCAGGAAATTTTGCTATTTTCATATGGGTGCACAATTCACAAATAAGTTATTTCTCTCTCTATATTAGAATTTTTCCTTAGGTAGTGTAGCTGAGGTTTCCACATAGAGTTAATCTGCAGATAACACTTCTTAATGCTCTGCATAGACTTAATTGCTGAAGCTGGACGTATTCACTGATACTTGCTTCGTCAAGTCAAGAGAAGCAAGTTGTAATAAAACTTTACTTCCACACCTAAAGGGACAAGATACGACTGGCAGTATATGTACAAAACAAAATGACTAATCATTAAGTGGCTTTAAAACAAAACCAAAAACCCCATCAAGAATTAAAACACTCATGGAGGTAAAGGCCAACAGGCTTAGACAACAAGATCTCAAGTTGTATAAGTACAAGCAATAATGCTATTGTGACTCATTTGTTAGGGAATCTTTACTGCCTTCAGTTAATAAAACACAAAACACAATTGTGTAATGATGGCACACTTGAAGTTTTCCTGTTATATAAAATAACTTGTTTTCTGAATTGCTGTTTGTAAGTAGCTGCAATTTGAACAGAGATCTGAATAAAGATCCTTCTACTCCCTCACTGGGACACGGATTCAAAAGTTTACTAGCAATGAGCAAAAGCATAAGCAGATGAACATGAAATATTCAAGCTTTCCAGGTTAGACTTACATTTAAGCTTTTTAATTAGGAACTCTACACCTCTATAGTCCAAAGCAAAGGTCAGCAAGGAACAACCAACCAGGTTATGTCACCAGCTATTAGTCTTCTCCAGTCCTCCTCTGAGGCAGCTGTCACTGTTAAAGCCACAATAGACTACAGGTCTGATTCTCATAGACAAGGTCCCCCTGCCAACTGTAGCACCATCTCACCAACCACCGCAGTACAAACTGTTTCTTCTTAGTAATTCAAGTCACTGAAAACCCACAGGATATGAACCTATAAATTACCACAACCAAACATGGCCAAAACATAGCGGCAAAGCACAGTTATTTCTCTGTAGACACAAGAGAAGGGATTTTCTAGTGTTTTCTTTACCCTCTAATGCACAAAACCAGAATGCCAGCAGCATGTTCCTTGGTAGAAGCCCGAAGACCACTTAAAAGTCTCCATTTTCAAGATGTCTTAGACTACATAACTTATTTCATTACTTCCCCCCTTCAAACAAAGTACAAAAGCAGCTTTAGTTTCCTCTATGATCCCTTCTGACTCTCAGAACTCCTGTGGGCAGACAAGAACACCAAGAGCTTGTATTGGGCATTAACTAAACATATTTATGATTTACAGTTAACATTACAAAACACATATAACACAAACGCGTCTTACAGATCAAGCCATCTTTCCACAGTTAGCAAATGATGCAACCTACTCGGTCACCACAGTCCAGATCAGACCAGTGACACAAGCAATACAATAGCATGTACTGAAGAACTACTGAAAACTCACTAAGCAAATAAAATCCATTTCATAAAAAATGCCACAGGAGTCTTTTGCTGCAATATATCATCCATATTTCAGACTCAACAGTCCAAACTATTTATCTTCTTCTACAACAAAGTATTTCACTTGTGTTGGAATGACTGCATGCAGGTGAAAACGTGGCATTCACACAAGAGCCACGAAGTACCACACTTAACACTGCTTCTTGATGCCGTTCTTAAGAGCTAATTCATAGCACCTATGATGTGTTTTCCTCTGTTCAAAGATCCAGTATCCCTACTTTATGCTTTGCCAGATTAGTGCTGTATTAAGCCAGACAGGCAGCCTGCGAGGTATAACTGAGCTGTTACTTTTATCCTTGCTGAGAGCTCCAAAGGAAATCCACTCACTGGTCCCATCTTTGGGCCACGAATGGCTTGATCACAAAATAACCACTCCCACCTATAAAGATGCTAAAATGCTTGATCATTTACTCCATTTTTATAACCTTTATTGCATTACATTGTGATGCCCTTGTTTTAAGACTTCCCTCTCCCTCTTTTTACAATTCTGCAGATGCCTTTCCATCAAAACTCTTGGGCAATACAAAGACATGGGTCACAAGACACATCCAGGAGCTGACTAGTTTATTTGAGCACATACATGTGTTTTTGGGTGAACACAAACAGTGACAAACACAGAAGAGCTCTGCTCTTCAAGTGACATCTCAGGAGCATACTCAAGTAGACACAGCCAGCACAGCTGAGCAGCTATCCCAGTGCTTGGAGATGATGAAAGGGAAGCAGCAGTGAAACAGCCCTCACAGTCATGCATGTACCTATACCTCTTCCTCTGTCCACTAGTATCCATCCAATGCAATTATCACACACAAACACAGAAGCTGTGAGTGTGCCTGTGTATGTAACCTTGGGAGGAAAAAAAAAGGGAAAGAAAAAGCAATGGAGATTGAAACATTTGTAACTCTCAATTTGAGAACAGAGAGAAGCTTTCTCCAAAAGGAGTGCCAAGAGGCAGTTCATAAAGAAAATTGGAGACTTTTGCTTGATAAAGAACACAGCTAGGCTTTCTTCCTCCCACATCTTCCATCTCCTTGCTCCACTCCATTCCTCTCCCCACTTCTGACGACATCAACCCTCAGATAAAGACCATTTATTTTCTCTGCAGATCAATTCAAGGAGAGAAACCACTCAAGTATGAACACTGAAAAGCTGAATGCTCAAAACCAGTTTGTTACTGATCCGTGTTTATTCTGTTTGCAGATCAGCTTGTATGCCTTGCAATCAGAGGCACAATGGCACATTTTAGCATGCAGGGTGCGTTCTCCCTTTATCACCACCTCCCTTTCGTACACACCCCCTCAGTGTTCCTTCAGCCGGCACTACGCTCCTTCTCACATTAAATATAGAAACAGATCTCTGAATCACCAGTTCCTGTTGTTGAAAGTAGCTAGAAACAGATGTTACAGCAAAAGAAGTTTCCTAGTAAACAATTATAGAAAGATCTGCCCACCATGTTAGACCCCATTGCTACAAAATGTATTTAAATCCTAGAGCCAGAGATTTTAATAGATTTATAGAGCTACTCTGATTCCCTGGGTGCCCAATACTTCCTAGAATCATATTAATTCTTACCAATAATGGTATCATGCAGCAGCAAGTTCCAGAGATTAACTGTCCACTATAAAAAGAACCCCCTCACAAAGTGATGCTTATAAACTCATTGCTTGTGAGCCCCCTAGTGCACTTAGTCCATTCCACTCTGCTTTTCCTTGACATTTCCTTAGATGCTCCTTCAAGAAGAGGAACAGAAAGATCTGAGCTTTGCAAGAGAAGTGCAGCACAAAGACTCCAAATCTGGTTATAGGCAAGAAAGATCAGTTCCAGAGAGAGGAGAACAGAGTTCAGACAAGCTAATCCACCCTGCAGCGAGGAATCGCTTCCTAGCATAAGCGGAGTGGAAATGCACCCATGTTTTCCAGTTTGAGAGCATGCATGGTTAAGCGACTCTCAGCAGCTACTTGTGGACTCCAATTTCTTCTGTTACTCTCAAAATACGTAAGAGAGGAGGTACATATCTCACATCAGAAGGCACCATCCATATATATGCCTCACATGTATGTATGTTTATACATACATGCAACATATACTTCCTATCAGAGAGGCCAGTTAGTGCTCAATCATTCAGCACCTGAGGAACACTTTGTTCTGCAGGTTTATGTAGTCCCATGTCTGAATTACTGAAGCCAGAGGGATGCCACAGACCACTCTACTCAATTATTCCTGTATTCAGCCCAGAGGATCACATAAAACTATAAGCCAAACCTTTGTTTGCCTAACGTAACACTTTCAAACCAGCTTTCAGCCCCGGGAACATTCTGTGTGGAATCCACCACTTTCCTTTGTCATTTATTTGTTCCAGCACTTATGTTCTCTCACTGTTACAAATGAATGTCTTATTTCCACTTGCCTGATTTCAGCTCCCAGCCATCAGTGCTGTGCTATACCTGCTGCTGTCAGCCTTATAGCCCCAGCATTCTCTCCCTCAGAAGGTGCTTCCCACCAATTATCAAGTCACACCATTTATCTATCAAGAAACAACAGATACAGCAACAGAATGAGATTTCAAGCTCTCCTTATGCTACCTGAACACCACCCTGCCTTCAGCTACCTCCTCCGACTCTTTTTTGAGCCTGTGTTTTCAACAGGCTGTTCAACACCCCACAATCATACACAATTCACCTTCTTTTGCCTATTGCCCCTCCTTACACACCCAGACTTACACACCTTTGCTGTCCTGTGGGAGAGGAGTCCAATTGATTCCTCAATGTACCCCCAAAACAGCCTTTTCCCTAATTCTGCCAGCTACATTGAAGTACAATGCCTGCAGGCACCATGATCTTGCACCAGCCTGGATGCAAATGCACTTTGGGTTGATACCAGCTCACCAGCATACTCAGATTTCCCTGCACAAGCTGCCTTGTCCTTGCTTACCATGCTGCTTAGCATGATATAGCCTGCCAACTCTATCAGCACAGATCCTGTCCTTGTCTCCAGGTACTTGATGAAAAGGTCCAATGGAATCCAGCCTCACCTCAATCCTTAAAACAGATTTCTTGAAGCATTCCCATTTGATAATGATTCACGATCAGTGACTAACTCTTAAATATCAGTTAGTCAGTTCTTAATGCATTTACTTTTGCAATACCACATAGCACTTAACATGTCAGTACATGAGGCCCAAAGGGGTATTGTCAAAGTCCTAACTGACTTGCCAACAAAGGGATCTATAGGCAGTATTTGGAAGGAGATAGATAGCAGCAGGGGTCTGCAAGGGTTGGACTGTCTCCCTGCCCCTGCACCAGATGCCGTTTGAAGACACAGCTTTACTACATCTCATGCAGGTCCTTTGCTCAAGTAAAAGTTACAGCATGTCACCATGTTTGCTATGACACATCTCCCTTGAAGTGATACAGACTGATATTAGTGTCTAATGCTTTATCAATTGAATATTGCATTAAGTTGTCTAGTGTTTTGATGAGGATTGTCAAGCTAGCTGGAATATGGTTAAATCAGTTATCCTTCCCCTGTCTACTCTGGCACAGTTAGCTTTAAGACCCTCAACACCAACAGTCACTAAAAACTGCCTGCAAGCCTGCAGACTTGTCAGCAAGCTCTTTAAAACAATCCAGTCATAATACTGCTGATTTACACAGGTCTAGCCCTAGAAGGTAATAAACCTTTATTCATTAAGATAGATTTAATTCTCTGTTGGAAGGGCATTCATGGTATCACATTCTGCACCTTCACAAACAGCGAACAGTATTAACAACTATTTCTACTTTTCTTGCATGTGCTACTTCATTATCTCCATCTAGTAACTGGAACTCTTTGTTTCCCAACATACTTCAGCTGTAGAGAATCAACTACATATTTTCTAACTTATGTCTTAACTTCATGTGTTCTAATTCTCAGGTATTCACTGTCCCCTTAATCACTGTCTTTTGCTTTGAAATGTCGACATGTCCTGAAGCCAAAGGGCTGTTAGTGTAGTTGTCTCTTTGAACCAGAATTTCTGCTTTTGGGCTATTTGGTGTCTTCAACATATCCATTTTCCACTCACATTTTTCTTCCTATGGTAACATTGAGCTCTTTGTGACAACAAACACACTCTTTTGAAGCATCAAGTATAATTATCTTTGGAGCTGTTCTGTTTGTCCATCCTGTACCTAACTAGGTCACAATCAATAGTCCCATGGCAACCAGCAACTTCCAGTTGTGTGATACCAAAGTCCACAGTATCTGTCTCAGCTGAAGAGCTGAAACAAGAGCTGACCTGCAATGGGCTGAATTTCCAAGCCTTCAAACAACCTACCAATGATGCCAACAGCATGTTCAGCACCTCAGAAGCAACAGAACAATGGGAAACAGACCCATATGCTTGCTGATTAGCCATTCTGGACATCTGCAACAAACATTTGAACAAAAATCTGTATTAATTTCTCCTATTCCTTAACTGTAAAAGTAAGGCATTTATCAAGTCACCAACTTGGTGAGTCAACCAGGCTGGACAATCAACACATTTAGGCTCCTCCTCATCAGCCTGATCCTCACCCGGGTAAATAGCTTCTGCAACTACCAGCCATCTACTGCTTGTTTGATGAACAAGGCAAAATAAACTGACCTGAGTCCTACCCCAGTGTGACACTACTACAGAAACCGCAGGGCTCCTCAGCAGTACGAAGCACGTGCACTCCAAGCATAGACACAACATTCCTTATCTGCCCAAGGTGGAAGCCCCTATGATCTACCTGGATTTGCACATGCAGTCGATTGAACCTTAGTACAGAATCAGTCTGAGACTAAGTCTTTCACAGGGCAATAAAACTTACATATTCAGCAAGAAAAACACATTTGGCTTGGTAATAGCCACAATAGTAGGAAAAACATCCAGAAGCTTCCAGCTTCACAACTTCAATAAGTATGCTATTTACACACTGTGATGTTCTAAGTATCCTAGAAGCATGGTGGTAGCAGTCTACTGATGCAATTCTGCAGTTCAACACACATTGACTTTCCCACCTAACCAGGACTCCTACATGGCTCCTGAAGCACATACCTGCATGCATTCATAAGAGTAGAAACTCCTTATACTAGGTCTAAATTCAGTAGCTGAAAAGGAAATAACCCAGATTCTTGCTGTACATTAAGCCACCGCGACTTATTTTGCACAACCAAAAATGACTAAGGGAAAATACATGCAGTGGTTCAGTCATTCTCCCTTATTTAAACAGCAAAATGGGAACTGAAGCAGTACATTAAGAAGCAAAATGCAGAGCCCTACCCATACCTTCTACAAATTCCCCCTAAATTAGGCAGCAAATATTCAAAACCACCAGTCTGCACAGACAGTTCAGCCTCAAGTGTACACTGCCTGTGCCGTACTGCTCTGTCCCCTCCTCTCAGGCTTGAGGTAAACATTAACCATGCAGGCTGCCAAAAGCCTCAGGTACTAAAACATTCTGCCTTTTTCTACCACCCAGATTTCACCCAAATTCTACCTTTCGTACACATACACCTAAAAAAGCTTTGTACGGGATGGGAAGAATCTCAGTTTGGGCTGAAAGTCCAAGATTTGCTGGGAGGGCTCATACTCTAACTTCTTTGATCCTTCCCCCCATCAGCTTAGACATATCTCACAAGAAATCACAGTTTTACCCACCTAAGTGCATTCCATCCACTACAAAAGATGTGAACTAGAAGTTTCTCAGTCATCACACAGTTAATGACAGCTTTAAGATGCCACAGCAGTATTTCAAAGGTCTACTGCAAAGACCAAAGTCAGTTCACATTCCTCTCGTAACTTCTGCTTAAGGTTTGAATATTAAATTCAGATGAAAGTACAGAGTGACTTTAAAATGCAAGTGCTATCCCTGACAAGTAATATGTCTGCAGCCACATAAACCCTCCCAAATCCTTAAGAACAGCTTTCCTATATAACATAATCCACTTTGAGGCTTTGTCTGCATAAGGCCCTTTGGATTGCTCTTTAAGAGACAAAACCCATACAAATTGAAGAATTGATTGATTAAACTGCTTGAGACCCTCTTCAGATACTCTTTGCCAAAACCACAGTGGCTCTCAATTACTCTGCCTCACAGACATCAGGCAATTGAAGCAATTTACTTTAAAGTCATACCTTCAGCTGACTCAAATAATTTCTCAATGGCATGTGAAGACAAGCCCTTAACTCCAGAACCACACACAGGATTTACTCAGGAGTAACTGTCCAAAATATCTCTCTCAGGAGACAGGCCCAGACAACACAACAAATCAGGATGCTGGTTCAGCACCAAACCATCCCAAGAAGAACGCAAGAAACCACACAATCATAAAAGCTTGAAAGCTGGTACATAAATTCAGGATTGTGTATTTGCCAGGCTTGTTTTAGTGAAGGATTTCCAACAGGCACCTCAGCATTAGGTTGAAAAGCCTCTTATTCTGACACAGTTTTCCAAGACCCCTCTCCATTCCCGCCCTCCCTGTCCCTACCATTTCTCCTCAAGCTCTTTCCCAAACCCCAGCCTGCTGACACGGGGCACAGTCTAACACAAAACGTGAAAGTCCCTTGTTGTAAGAGCTCAAGCATCACCTGAATACAACACAAAGCAGCCTGGAACAGGAATGGCAGGTTCAGATCCAGCAGAGAGATGCCTTTACTGTGGATAAGCTAGGCTCTCATTGTTTTTTCCTGGGGATACATTTTCGTATCAGAGCCACAGCCTGCTGCAGATACAAATCTTTGCTCATCCCACAGTTCTCTGTCACTGACAAAAAATAGCTCTGGAGGGAGAGGAGGAGGTTTTCAGCTGTTTTCTCCAGTCCTCTCTAGCTGTTTCCTCTGTCTTTGTCCTTCCAGCTTTTATACCTTACAGTTAGAGGTAGGTCATTTTCTCATGTGCATAGCTTGCTGTTGGAGTAGCTACTTTCTTATCCTGCAGAGCCACTAAATCCCTCAATCCCCAAATTTAACAGTAGCCACAATGCTCCTGCAGCACCCTTCAACAATATGATCACCAGGCTTTACATGGAAGAGCTGAAAGAAGCTGGCATCTTATTTCTTTACCAAAGGCATCCCAGCGAAGCAGCTGGAGCCAAACAGGAGTGGTCCGCATAGATGCTTCTACTAGGCACCACTGATACTCTAGGGTTCAGAATAACCACAGTAGAGGGACATTTTCCTAGACAGGATCAGAAATAGATGGCTTTAAGATGGCTGGAAAGCATGTAATTTACTATTCTCCGATTTTCTCATAAACAGTAACTTTATTCTTCTTGAAACATTGATTGACATTTGATCCTGCTATGAACAATTTAGAGGCCTCCCCCACAGAGCATCTAAGCTGCATCACATTAAAGCTGTTCCTTTCTCCTTGCCTCTAGCATATTCTTAACATGTAAACAACTCCGCTGTGCACACAAGCAAAGGCACAGCTAGCTAGTGAAAGCTGCAGCACTGAGGGCACTGTAGGAATCCATCCAATCCTAATAACCCATTATTTTCACAGGGCACTGTATTTATTAACTAGAAGACAACTGCTATTAATGCAAGTGTACGCATGCAAAATGACCCCATTAGAAAAGCTGGAAGAATACTGCAGAGCATTATTTTTCATGGATAGTCATGTTTCACAGGCTTTGTTACCCCCCCCCCCCCCCCCCATAGCCAAAATGTACAAGAGAAGTCAGTCTAATGATGGAAGGATTGTGACAAGACTAGGAAAAAGGCAAGTGTCAGAAAAGCCAAGCAGGCTTACTGACTGAAGAGCCCTCAGCTGATGTGACACCACATGACAAGTAATGTTCTTGTGGCCAAGCCTGAAAACCTAGAGGGATTATTTCCAGTTTAGCTTAAAAGAAAGGGAAAAACACCTCCAAACAATTTCACATCTCACCTATTCAGCAGTGAAGCCATTAGCAGCAGATATACACTCTTACAAAGTTTAATACAAAAGCATTGCCTAGCCATATACTTTGTGTATGCTAACTCTTGCTTTACATGCTCTGGACCAAGGATAGGAAGCTAGCCCAGCTCCTTGGGGCAAGTTTCAACAACCAGATCCACCCGCTCTGCCACAGAATTCCCTTACAGCATCAATGCTCACCCCACAAGTCTTCTTACAGGCAAGTCTGTGAGTAGGAAGAACTAAGTCCTGGAGGAAACTGGTCATCTCTGACCCCTATCTCACCCATCCAGGGCTTCTGCAGCAATCCCACAGGAAAAACAAATGTAACTGCAACTATTTCTGGTTAGGCCCTTCTCTACGTTAGGAGGTTTCCTTCCAATGGCAGGAATTCAGAACAGCAGTTCTGGAGCTGTGAACTGAACACAGCTGCACTGCCAGGACACAGTAAGGCCAGGGTGCCTTGGGACATTTCCCTCTGACCAGTACAGTTGCACAATTTTTTTCCTCTTATGCTAAACCAGAGCCCAGTGATTTCTTGCTGTCTTTCTGTCCACACCTACTCTACAAACTGGAGCAAATCAGTCATGTCTCAACACCCACCAGCTTCCTTTGGCTCACTTCACACATCCAAAAATGTCAAGACTACGAATTCCAGACCCTGCTTCTTCCTTCTACAACATGAAGGATCACCCTAGTCACACATACCCTTCTCCCCTCCCACTTCTTGTCAAATTCCACTGCCCATACTGCCACCAGTGCAAGTTTCATCTACTTGAAGCCATGAAATCATCCACTTCTTCCCAGCACCCCTCTATAGCTTGCCTGTTGTCCTCTCTCTACCACCCAGCAGGTGAACACCCAGTCCTGCACATGACATTTACCCAAGGAGGTCTGACTGCAGTAAGACAAGCATTCAGGGAGGTCTAGTTTAACAAACAACATTGCATATCCTTCCCTGCAGCGAGAGTTTCTTCATCATCTCCACACTGCCCGCTTTCAATCCTTTTAACACAAATTAAAGAGAAAAAGCATTCCCCTTCCATATTCTGTGCCAACAGGACTGTTTTATTACAAAGGTCAAGTAATCTCTTTTTACAAACCTAACTGGAGTCTAACTCCAATGCTATCCTTGCAAAGCAGTCCTGTACCCTCTCTTTTTGCACTCTAAAAGCCCTACTCATGGTAACTCTGCACCACATGGTAAATGTTAAAGAATTCATAGAGCAGGTTTAGTGCAACTAAATCTTAACTTCTGAGTAAAGCAAATTACAGATCACAGTTAAAGTAGGTCAAAGTGTATCACTATCTGCAAGCTGGGAAACTTAGAGAACTCTTCACAGGCTCAGGCCTTGAGAAGTGCAAGGTTCAGCTGCTGCACCCTCCACATCTAACAAAACAGTGTCACAAACACCAATGCCAGAAGGTTGTAGCTACAGCTCAGTGCCAAATAGCTGACAGCCATCTCCTTTTCAGAGGACCTGATCAGAACACTATAGCCGAGCCATAATTCAGGATTTAATGACTAAGATGACCATGGAGCTGAAAATGTGATGCATTCCGGGTTTAAATTATAAATGATAGTGACAACTCAAGTTAAAATTATACATTTTCATTCCCCCTTCATGCTTATGAATAAATAAGAATGAAAGGTTACAGTAGCTTTTTGCACGCTGTCAGCAAACAAATGCAGTGACATATACTCACAATGCACTAAACAGTCAAGATTCAGCACCAAAAAAATGCACAGGGCTGCACATAGCATGGTTTTAAATAGCAAAAAGACAAACCAGTTTAATACCTCTTCTAGGATCAGAGCCACAAGTCCTACCTTGTATCAAAGATCTGCCCCAGAGAGGAACACTCAGAGGATAGCTATTTACACATGAAAGGATTTCAAAAGGTTGCTGAAGCTTCCATGTCTTTCAGGAGCTGGTTTTGATTGATCTCCTGTCTTGGGCCTACTGCAGTTGAAAAACTCCTCAAACGGAGATCATTTATGCTAATTTAACTGAATTCAGAGGGCCAGTTTTGAGTCATCGCTTCAGAGCCATACTGCAGTTTGCAGCATTCTTCGTTTCCAACACTATCCTAGCTTAAAGGCAAAAAGGCACCATGGACATTGTGGTTCCTGTTGGACACCCAGCTCAAACACAGACCTGCAGAAATAAAAGGCCTTGACTGACAAACACCTATTGAGGAAAAACAAATGAACATGCATGCACAAGTACACAAACACTGGAAAACTGGAATACCTTTGCCCATGAAGCATCTAGTAAACCAGTACAACTCAAAAAGGTTATGAAGCAACTATAATTACCACTAACACCCACACCAAAATAATGTGAACATTTGGCTCTTTTCAAGTGCTGTAACCTCATCAAAACGCTTGAGCCAAATTTGACATTTATATCTCTATAAATAACGTGTAAGCAAAAGCAAAGAGAAGGGAAAAAAAAAGGCAACATTTGCAGTTCAGGGAAAGACATCAAAACAAACATGTCCATAGTACTCAAATGCTACGCTACATGTGGAAATCTGATGATCTTTTGAATGGCTGAAAGCTGGACACAGAGGAAAGGCCTTCTTGTTTTCAAATTAATTATTAATCAATCTTTTCAGCCATCAACCCCCTGCAATGACTCATCCACTTCCTTTACCAAAGTCTAAATTGTTATGAGAAGACTACAATTCCACTGGAACATCACCCTCCTGAGTACAATACTTAACCCTGCCAATGAGAAAGGATTTAGTAGGGGTTCATTTCTCTCTCCCACAAGAAGGTCATGTCTCACTGAGCCTGAAAGAAAAATCACAAGACCAACCCCACTTAAAGCAAAACAGTATTTAGAACTTTTACACCGAGAGAAACAACAGGTAAAGGCCACCCCAGCTACCCTTAGCAAAGCCAGTATTCTCCTAGGGACATACACACTGCAAGCAAAGGAGAGAATTCACATCAATCCTCAATAATCATGCCATTGAACAGTCAAATTCTGTTATACCGATACAGACAGCTCCTACGGTCTGTAAAGTACCCACAGTTCCTACTGTCTGTAAAGGAATTCAGTTTTATGGAAGTATGGCTCGCTTTGTAAACTTACAAAATTAAGAACTTGATCTTATACCCCACATCCCTGTAAACCTCTTCCAGAGTTAACAGCTCTATTAAAGCATCTAAGCTGCAAGACTGGAGCTTGGTTGGCAATACCCATGTACAGAGCTTGCTCTTTTCCTGCGCTAAAATTATATCAGAACATTACAACACATTTACATATCTCCCACACATGCAGCTTTCTGCCAGCAGTAACAAGAGGACGACATCAAGGCTTAGAACACGTACCAGACAGAGATAGAACAAGAGGGTGGAGTTTCCTGCAGGAACACCCAGGCTGAAGTCCAGCAGCTCCCAGGGAAGGCGCTGTCTTTCTACCAGCCCCATACCTTCCTATCAGGCTCCCACTTAACCAGTGGCATATGTGAAACTCCACCTAGGAAACCCAGGAAAAAGCTTCCTGTTGTTTCTCCCCTCTCCACAACCTCCTGGCTACTGTCACGAAAAGTGGGATCACTCCACCTTTTCCCATGAAAATGGTGCCCATTTTTGCCTATGTTCAGCCTTAGGCCTACAGTGGAATAGGAAGAACAGGGGAAAAAAAACAGTCTCTGCTGGGCTGTCTCCCATATGGTTTTCATGGGAATATTTCTAGTGGCAGCCCACGCTGCTGCCCTTGATTTTAATCACGCAGAAGCAACATGAAATTCACATGACTCTTGTCAGTTTTCCAGCCACACGAGTGCTGCAAAAGCATCAATTAAAACAACCAGACCTTCCGACTTTAACCTGGCAGAGCTATAAACAAATGCCAGGTAAGCCTCTCGGAAGAGTTTGATTTACACATTGGCTGCACAGTTATTTTCAGCAAAGCTTTTAGTCAGAAAATAAGAACGATGACAGTGCTGGATTTCTGGCACTTTACCTCCTCCTAAGCTGCCAGTTAGAAAAACATGAAGTAAAAATGGATCCAAGTCAAAGAAAGTAATTAAAAGTTACTCTCAATTGCAGGGAAATACCTGACCTGCCACAACTAAAACGTTACTAAGGTATGAGAGTAAGTTTAAATGATTCTGAAAGTCAGTTGTGGAATATGGTGTCATTACTCAAGGTGTGCTACATATTAGGAAGTTGAATGTTCAAGTTGTATAGAGCTGTGGCGTTCCCTCTGATACCTTCCAGCACGCCATTTTTCCCAGTCCTACCCTACCATGGCATTCCAATAGCAAAGCTCAGTTAAAATGCAAACAGAACAAGTCAGTTAATCTGAAACTCAGGAAAGTCTCAAATATTGTGTAGGAAAAGAACGGAAAACAAGCCCATACAAGTGAGACAGTAAACAAGACTAAATACAATACCTCAAATAACTACTTATTAATGCTCGTGTTACACAGCTGCATGGAAAGTGCCCTTGTGCCATAATTCAATGAAAACCCAACTACAAAAAAAAATGAAACTATCAAAAATGATGTTTGCTACTGTCAAATCAAGCCAAGCATGCACCATGCACATGGGAATAAGATACTACTCAAGGAAGCAGGCTTTCTGACACCAGCATACTTGGGATCTAAATGACCATGGATTAGGGAACGGAAAAATGCAGAACCGCATGAAAGGAAGGCAAACCCAGCTTACAAAATAGCAGTGAGTCAGCTCCTGAGGACTGGTCTGTGATTGCTCTGAAAACAAGATGCACATTCCTCATGTGCCCTCCGGTTGTTCAGAATGAAAACATGCCCATCTCCTAACTACACTTTTAATATGGGAGATGATAATCCAAAAGAAAGTGTCAAGAAACATCAGTTTAACCCATTCAAACTTCAGAAAACACTCTCAACCAGTGCTAACCCACACAACCTTTTAACCCTATCCACATCTATCTAATGTTTGCTGCAAGAATAAGCAAGAAACACATATCTCTGGCCTCTGATCACTCAGAAACAGCTTATCTTGGGGGTACCTCCAACACTAAAAGGTCATTGAGCTATTTTTAAGAGAATCTTTCTAAAATGCCATGACCCTTTAGCCTGCCTAGTTCCATCATCTGTCATCAGACTAACCAGAAAGCCAATAAGCTCCAAGGCTTTTTGTGACAAGCTGTGAAACTCAGCCATTTAATATTATAAGGAATACTAAGTAACTACACTCAGCATTTACCTGGGAGAACACAGCAGAACTCAAAAAATCAAAGATCACTGTCAGGTTTTCAGAACCCTTCTTCCCCTTAGCAAGCACCATAGGCTGCAAGCATTTCTCTCCTCGACCACAATATAGCTCACTTTGTTGTTGTTTAGAGACTATCTTTCTGGTCTTCTGCTCTTTTTTTGTTGTTTTCAGATGTTAGTGGTGAGTGGGGCTTTTCCTGCTATATTGACTATTTCTGAAAACAAAAAGATAAATAATACACATACTCAAAGAATTACTGCAGCACACATACAGTGAAAAGCAGGTCAAATAAGTCAGCTCTATCAATATCACTTTGCTGATGAGTACTAAAACAAAGTGCTGGCCACTGACTAGCATGCCAGCACACACTGACCAGAAGCACCATGTCCAGCCCCTCCCAAAAGAACAGAAACCTTGACCCTGGCTCATTTTAGGGAAAGGATCAGAAGTTCCTATTTTCAGGTGTTCTTGCACACTGAATCCCTCTGCCAGACACTGCAGTTTATCATTGTCAACACTTACATTACAGAAGTACCTAGAGGCCTCAAGTAGGTCAGGGCTTCAGTATGCAAGGTAGAGGATATATGCATAATACTTGACAGCCTTTGACTCATCATATTTTTCTATTTCAAGTGTTTGTCTTCCCACTGAAACAGCTATGTGAGCAACCCACACAAGCAAAAGAAACTCAATGACACTGCAGAAAAATCCCACCCGAGTTCTACCGGCGATGTGCTTGGATACAAGGAAAACAGAAGTAGCTCTACCTCATTAAAATATTACATGTAAAAATCTAGCTAAAGTCAAAGCAAAGCAAGATTGGGGCTTTTCAGTCTGGCCCAGCTCCAGCTATTATAACAAAGACAGATGTGACTGTTGAAATAAGCTTTAGTGAGTGGTTATGGATGAGCGCTCCACTTCTCATTTTCCCATCCCCTACAACCTAGACATACCCTTTTAGTGAAAGAGTATGTTTCTCAGTTGTTGCCTTCAGACTGAAGCCTGGTTGAGACAGAGCAGGAATGCAAAACCAAACCCATTTTACATGAGCTGTAGGGAGAGAGACTGCAGGCAGAGCGCTAAAAAGCATGTTTGCATACCTTAAATTAGCCACATTAAAGGTGGACAAGTGTGCCATAAATCTGAAATGATGTTTAGATGATGGAGTTCTTGGCAACCTGATCATTTTACCAAGCTGACAGCCAGTTAGCCCAGACTGTCTCAGTCTAAATACACATACCAAGACAGCACAATACAGGAGTGGACCAATACATTCCCATAACATTAACACATTCACCATGCTTTTTGCTCCACACTGCTGTCCCTTCTAATATGTCTCTGCTCCACGACCACCCACTTACGCTTTCCCAAACACTCATCCACACCCTGCAGAGCTTCTCTGCAACTTCCCATCCGTTCCCTCAGCTGGAAAAGGAAATATTGGCGTTGCTGTGGACCTTGACCAATCAACTTTTTTTTCCCCAGATCCTGCAGAACGTAAGAGTTAAGGGAACAGGAATGACACTGATGCCTTATTGATCAAATCAATTCTAATTACTCACAGAAAAGTTTTCCACAGTTTCCAATAATACACTGAACAAGAGCTACCTCATGAAATGCAAAGTCAGATAAGTGGAAAGTTTGGGAGTTTATTGCTCAGCAACAAAGGCCAGGATTTTACATATTCAGTCACCAGAGGAACAGGAATGTTATAATTGCAAGCAAACTCTAACACTTGAAATAATAAATACAACTAGAGAAATGTATTATTTATTGAAATTCAGAATTTTTCTAGGAGAGGCTCATAAAAAGCTGAGGACAGAGTAACACAATATTACAGCTAAACCACAGCAGCACTAAAATAATTGGGCAACAAAGAGCTATTTGTTCATTTTTTCCTTGCAAATCTCACTTACACACACACACACACACACATCTTGACTGTCTGAGGCATCAGGCAATAATGTCACCAATTTCTTAGGGTATGTTCTTTTCATACTGTGGTACAAATACTAGACAATGTTAGGCCCATCTACAGAAGGAAAACCAGGTCTTGGAATGGTGAACTTATCCCAGTCCAAGCCTAATCCCTTCTGCGGTTTCTCAGTTGCTGGAAGTGTTTCATCTCCCTGTGAAACCAAATCAGGTATGGTCAAGGATGGGCATACCTTACCCTTTACTGCTGAATCTCACTATGCTGATCCGGTGCTCTGGCATTCACAGCCAGGCTCTAAGAGAACACACACACTGTGATGGTGCTACATTATTCAAGAGGGCATCACCTACTGAAGACAATGTACAAAGCTTGAGGGAGTGACCATACACCGAGAATCTATTCCCATCTATCCAAAACATATTTTCTGAGATTTCAGTCAAGAACTGAGCACAGGTAAATACTTCAAAACAACATCATATTGTGTCAAAACACATAGCTAAGATTACCACAGCCTACAGAATTTGGTACACATCCAGTAGGAAACAGGTCTATACACATGGAAACGTGCCCATTACTCCACTGACGGTTCAAAGAGAGCACTGAATTTTGACTGGGGTCAGGCTTGCAGGAGGACAAGCTGCCTGGAAGCAATGATGCTCATGGGCATGTGGCTGTGGCAATTG
Organism: Lathamus discolor; assembly: GCF_037157495.1. NCBI lineage: Eukaryota > Metazoa > Chordata > Aves > Psittaciformes > Psittacidae > Lathamus > Lathamus discolor. Next base: position 55,588,125 of record NC_088886.1, on the reverse strand, counting down.
GCTTCTGACATAAGTCTCCTGTCCAGGCAAAGAAATATGGGAGCAAAAACAGTGGAGAAATGTAACACCAAAGTAGGGCTATTTTCCAGCTTCTGTATCTAAAGTTAACACTGAAAATTCTGCTGGGAGGACAGGAAGGAAGAGAAGACAAGCTGACATTAAAACTGTAACACTAGAGCGAGGCACACAGAAGTCTTTTTCGTTGCAAAGGAGTAGTCAAAATGCCATCTATGCCTACATCTAAGCAAAAACCTATTTCTGCCTTGAGGCAGCCTTAGCAATAACACTGTTGCAAGCAAAAAAAACTGGTTTATTGGTTTTGGGAGGATTGAAATGAATTCTAATTTATTGTCAATTAATAAACTTCTAATTACTGTGCCTGGCATTGGAATGCACAGGGGTGAGCCAGACCTTGCTCTCCAACCCCACCACCATACCTGGCGTCCCATTGCTGCTTATTATGTGCACATAGTAAGCAAATAGCTTATACAGACAAATTGTTCTTAAAACAAACCAAAAGCACATCAGTGAAGCATGATCTAAAATAAACCAGCTCTGTTTGAGGATATCACTATTTCCCCTGGCGCTTCAGGGTTCTGCAGCTGCAGAAATTCCTCTAAACAAATCAAAAGAGCTTAAAGCTTATGCTCCCACGAAAAAGGTTTCCAGGCAAATATTATATACATACATACATATATATATACACACACACATACACACTCCATCACAGTAGCCAGGCCAAAACACTTGCCTGGGAAAGCCCCTATCCACACTTTAACATTTTGCTGATATAGCTGCATCAGCCACGATCACTGTTTTTTCTTGCTTCCAAACCACACCAGCAGAAACCTCACTGCAGAAGCCCTTTGAGTGGCTGCTAAATCTTTGTGCCTGCATAAAATGCTTCTTTCTTAGGACCCAGTTTAAGCAGCACCAGCAGAAAAATTCCAGCTGTAGTTGTAGCAGCACCCCAGGAGGAAGTGGTGAGACTGGGTAACTGGGCATACAGGAGGGGTGAAGGCAAAGCAGAGCATTACATCAGTCTAGCTTACGTCTACAGCAAAAAGGAGGAAGTAGTAACTGCCACCACACCAGATTTGTGCCAGCAGAAACTAAACTGCAAAGTCACAATCCTGTTACAAGAAGTTACAGCAGTAGAATTCAGTGGTAGGACTGACCAGCTTTAGTTGGACGCATGTGGCATAGCATCTTCTGTTTGAGTTTTTACACATTGTTTTGTATGATGTATCTTAAGAAACAGACTGCCTGAAAACATTATGTGCTAGCAATGCCATTTATGTCAATTAGATACTAATCCTATTCCCCCCACAAGAGATGACTGTCAGACAGGTTAACTGTTTCACTACTGATAAGATAGGTTTTAGCAAGGAAATGGTGATACCTATCTTTCAAATATAAAACATCTGTAAAAGCCTCTGAGTAAAACCACTCATGTATTTCCCCATCTAGAAGTAAACAACCCGTCCACTCTTCTTGACGAGTCTGCATTATAAGGATGCTCATCCTGACTACATGAAAAGTATACAAGAATAGCAAAATGTGGGTTAGAAAACAACAAAAAAAATTAAGAAGGAGTCAGTACAGTTATAAAGACTGCCCAGTCTGTGCTTCTACTCAAATATGAATCTTCTCTGTCCCATCCAACAAAGCAAAACAGATCTGGCTGCAGGTTATCTAGCCTGCCACATCACATCAATGCAGAAACCAGTAAGGTCTGGCTGCAGAATTTAGGTCAGCTTGTCTGTGGAGTCCATAAGGCCTTGCACACAGCCATGAATTTCCTAGTAATGCTTCAATAATCCCTCTTCATCCTACTGTGCTGTATTTTACTAGTAGCTGCTAGCTTTCCTTTAATTCCCCAGCAAACACTCTCCACAGGAGGGATGTTTGCAGGTGAATGAGCCAGTATCTCTTCCCTAGGAAGCAGGAAGCTAGTTGTTCAATCAAATAAATGCCAATTCTTATTTCTAAAGACAAAGAAGTGAAGGGTTCTCAATCCAAGCTAGAAAAAGACTTCCCTTTTATAGCCACACAAGGAAAGATTGAATCAGAGCTGGAAATTACCCCCAGAACGTAAGGAATATTTTTTGAACGTATCATGTGCACAAACCCCCACTCTTTCCACCTGGGTCAGTAAATAAAAAATAACAAAAATGTGACTAATAAATTCAGACAGATGCTGGTACTTCTGGAGAGAAAGCACCACTTGAGGTGAAAGATACTGTGCCTCTTCAAAGAATGCTTCCCTCTAGAAATGAATTGTGGGCCACTACCAACCCAAGTGTTGTATGAGCACTCAGCGTAAGCAGTAGCCCTGTTATCATTAATGTATCAAGGTGCATAAAAGTCTTCTCAAGACATGGCCCTTGGAGCAGGAGTGCCACATAACCTGGAAAGTATAGTTACGTAAGGAAAAAAACCCCAATAATTTGAGTACAATAAAGCAAAAACCTTGAAGTTGTCTCAGTGTCTTCATACAACCAGATGAACTAAGTCTCCTTAAGTATGACAACCTGGAAGATGTGAATGCAAGAATAAATACCTGTTTCTGGGAACAGCTTATGGAAATCTCAGCAAATAAAAACACAACTACCAAGCTGACAGCTGGTTTTGTCTTAAAACCCATTAGTCTGTTACTTCGCTGTGCTCATACGGTTGCGACATAACAACGTGCTCCTCAAAAGCTGGCACTTTTATCTCCCTGCTAAAAAAAAAAAAACAAAGCTGAGGAAGAACTCTTTCCTCAAGACATCAGATTGCTCTTTGACATTGAAACATTTGTTAAGAGTATTCCTAATCCATTCTTTGCAACTCATGTGGAGCCTGGATACAGGCACTAGCAAACACAGACTGAGCTGTACTGCATATTACATGTGTAAATCAAATACCCTAGAAAACACAGAACTGCATTTATGTTTACCTCAGATATGTCACGTAACTCAACCATACAGTATGCAGCCATACCAGGCCACAGATGATGCAGTTGTCATTACTGGCCCACCATCCTATCACACATGCTTAGCAAGACTTTGTGAGGAACAGAACCCCATTTTTGTAACTAATTCACAGCTTCCCATCAACTCTGCATCAGACAATCCCCACTCCTGGCTCAGTACCTGATCAGGCTGTGCTTCTCCTCCTTCCTCCTCTGGCTTCAGCTGGGCTGAGCACTGGCTCCAGGTGGCTCTGGAACACCAAGCCAGGCGCTGATGGTCACTTTCTCATTTTGACAAGCACCACGCACTCTTCCTGTATAAAAACAAACTGCTGTGAGTCAAAGCAGCCAAATAAAATGTTGACGCTAGCAGGGTGTGAGAGAAATGTCACTCTGCGACACAGAAGCAGAATGTCAGTCCTCTTTTCGCAACTGATCTCCGAGGAGGGCTGAGCACACCCTGATTTTAGTAGTTTCAGAAACACTCTAAATGAGCTGCCCTGTTCTTGAAGAGCAGAGATTCCTCAAACTACCAGTTTGCCATTTCCCACATATTTTCTTAAATATACTGGCTCATCCAAACTTAACCAAGGGTGCTGCTATTTCTATGCTACTGCTCCCCTGTTATCACCATGAAAGCTAGATCAGATCCCAATGACGTGGTAGCTGCACATTCTGCGTGCTCCACATAACCACTTTGACGACGCTTGAATTGCTGCATTACAGCAGTACGCCAGACAAGCAGCCCACTTTGACTCACTGAGCTGCCTGGAAAACCTCTGGAACACACCTCCACCCCCAGGATGGACAAAATGGGGAAAGAACTGGGATTCCTCCCCCTCCTCCTTTAGCCCAACACTTCCACCAGCCAAGACCACAGCGTGGCTGCCTTCACCTCCAGTGACTCAGAGGCTCCAGGGCAGAGCAGAGCTCGCAGATGCAAAGCAACCACTCAGCAAAAGGATCAGCCAGACTCCAGCAGGTAATTCACAAGTATTTATTTTAGTTTGCTGCTTATTAAGTATGCCTCCTTACAGATCAAGTATTCCACAGTAATTGCCTCCAATCAACAAACACCCAGAGAGCCGCTATGTAGACCAGTGCTGCTTCATAGCTGAAACAAGTCCCCTAGCAACACGCATGACTCCACAGGACTCCTGTGTGCACAGCAGGCTGGCAAGCACTGCCTTGCTGCCCTTCCTGTGCCTCTCCTGCCCTGGCTGTGCCCCAAGCCATTCCTAGCACCACCAACCACTACACCCTAATGACACGCTGCTAAGCGTGGGGATGCTCCACAGCCAAAGCTCAAAGCAGGGACAACGGGCTGCATCCCCTGCTTTAGCACCAGCACACTGCCTCCACACCAGCAGTGAGCTGCTCTGCTACAAGGGTCTGTGCTCAGTGCCAAGCACCCACCTGAGCTGCTCCCAAAGCATTGCATAACAAAAGGCAAATGGACCCCCCCCCAGCACATACAGACCATTTCTTCCTAATTTATTTCCCAAGGCTTTTTCAGGGCTGGCCCCTGCTGGCATTCAGAAGCCCACAGAAGCAAGCCCTGTGTCATGCTTTCCACTGAGAACACTTTAAAGGTCAGCAGGAACCTGCTGTGCCCGGTTTCTTATCCTGGGTGTCTACTGCTAAAAGGAAGATAAGGAAGACACTGACAAATACACAGATAAAACACGCATCTTAGAGAATTTCCACCTTTAAAGGGGTTGGGGTGGTCAAGTATTCAAGAGAACTAAACCCCTTTTTTGCAGCATGTATCACCAGAACTGTAGTTTTCAGAGTCTGTTGTCTTTTAAACACACAAGGAGGGGGGTGGAAATGTTCTGCCTAGATACTTCACATAGGTCTATTGCACACACGTTTCAAACAGACCTTTGGATGTTCCAGACCCTGACAGAAAACACTCTCAATAGCCACAGGGCCATTCACCTTGGGTGATTCTGTAATCATTACCCACGAGGTCAGAGACCCAGGTAAGAAGGGCTTAAGCAGAGGTCACCATGCCCTCCAACCCCCCCAAAGGCAACAAGCAGGAAGGCAAAGGCAGCTCCCACCTCCAGAGGAGGAGGACTGTGCTTTTTGAAATGCATCAGCATTTAAGGAAGGGCATCTGGAGAGGCCAAACAGCACCACCACCACGCTTGGTAAGGCATGAGAGAACAGGAGAACCTGTTTCCAAGAGTTGTATCACAGTCTGAAGGACTGATGAGGTTCATCACCACCCCCCTCCCCTTCCCAGAACAGACTGAGCACATGAGTTGGCTCATACCTGGAGAAGAGATGGAGGGAAACAAACTTGCAAGATACTGGTTAAAAACAACCCAAACCAACCCACAAACAAACAAAAAATACCCCTACCTAAAGCAGAGATTCTCCTATAAAACATAATAGTGCATAAGTAGGTGCTTGGGCAGAGCGAAGACCAGTGAAGGAGTCCTTCCCACAGTTCTTGCTACTGAAACACTCCTGGATTATGTTCCCAATCCCATTTGGATTCTCTTTATGCTTCATCCTTCAACTCTCCCTCCCATTTCTGAAGTGACTACCTCAATTTATTAAAACAAAGCAACATCCCCAGAAACATGTGCTCTGACACAAGAATACACATGCACTGTTACAGAGCCTGTATGGGGCACAGTGGGTACAAAAGAGATTAAACAAGGAGCACATGTACCACTTCTCTTATAACCTTGTCCCTCCTGACACTCATTCCCTTTCATCCTCTATTTTTGAGGCCCCTTCAGCATAGGGAAAGATTTACACCCCATTTACACAGGGGTGTTGGCATCACTAAGCGCCAATTTTATGTGAATCACAGCCAGGCACTTGGCACATAACACGTGCAACCTCCAAATGCCACGTCCTATATGCTGTAGCCTACATGTGGTCACCTTCATTTGTACAGTTACTTGACCAAACATCGTTTCCATTACGGAAAACAGTATTTCTGTCGTGCTTAACTGAGGCTGCATTTAACATGGAAACAATCATTGGTCACAGAGTGAAAAAAATAATATGATGCACTGACAGAGCAAATTGCTATAAAGAACAGACGAGGGAAATCACAGTATTTTAGGGAAGCAGTGGAGATCTTGGAAAAAAACTTCACCTAATAAAATAAGTGAGGCAGTTCCAGTCATCAGAGGTTTAACACAACTCAGTTCTACATGTATCTCCAAGTACCCAGCCAACGGGAGACTTTTGACAATCACTTAGGTTAAATGCCATCTTTCTCCCTTTTTGCTGCATAACAACAACAAACCACCACACAGGAAAAATGTCATGCCATCAAGAAAAACCCCAAACCAGCCCAGAAACCTACTGCAGAAGCATTGTCAGAAGTAGCAATGTAACATAACCATATAAACACCAGATTTTGCTGCTGAGTGAGGTTTCACAATCAGCTTAAACTGATTTGTGGCCACCCTGCTGCTTAACACTCCCACTCTGTCCCCTGGTGTGTGCCTGGGAGAAGCCTCCTGCCTGACAAAGGCACAGGCGGGTGGGCAGGGAGGCAGGACTTCCCCTTTCATCAGCAGGGTGAGCTCAAATCTGCTCCAGCTGGTCTTAAAACCACAGTCCCTTTGGAAAGCACCTTAGGCATTGCTCCTACTCCATGGGAGCACACAGGATCCCACTGGTGCTCCCTGCAGAGCTCATTGTCCATGCTAAAGCCTCTCTGCAGCTTTTCACATGCCACCCAACAAGCCCTTTATTTCAGCAGCTCCCTGTAATTCTTTCCTTCCCTTTGTGGCCACCTTCTCTTCTCTCCATGAGCTATGTGCAAGCTTCTCCCCACTTCCTCTCTTCTGTTGCAGACAGCAAGAATCTAACCAAGACATTAACAACTTGAACCTTGATGGGCAAGCAGGCACAATTTCCCAGTGCTATAGGTAACCTGTTGTTTGATCCACAAGCAGTAAGAGGGGGGACTACTGCTGGTAGCATTGGTAGTGCATTCTGTAGCAGATAGCAAGCCAAAAATGTAAAATCTTGCAAGTTCAGACAGCAAGCAGGTAAATAATCAGGCATTAACATGGAGGAGGTGACAGAAGTCAGTAGTTACCAGAGCATTGAAGGCCACCACCCTCTCTTCATTCACAAGAGACAGCAGAGGAGCACTCTGCTCCTCACACCGCCCAGCTGCATACTGGTTGTGACCAGGCTGCTGCGCACGTGGACAGACCATGGTTTTACAACACAAATTAACAGGTGCAAAACCATTTGGCTAAAACCGCACTCATACCAGTTCAACCTGTAAAGTTTATAGGTGCCTGTAATGCATACTTAAGTTCACACAGGGGTCTATATTTGCAACATGCATTCAGGCTGACTGCAGACCTGGCCATTCATTTATAACCATTACAGCCCTGCTTCTGGAGATGTCAAACAAAGAGAATTCATACCCTTTCCACATGCAGAACAGTAAATACAACTTCATGGCTTTAAGATTTTCTTTTATATTTACTCACACTTATCTCCATCTTGTTACCTCCTTTCCTCTGCCACACTGTTACTCTTTTCTTTTGCACTGTTGCATGCCTCTCATGGTTTTATTTTCTGGCTTTTCTACATGTTCTACTATTTTTGTTCTCCTGCAACTCTGGCCCCAGCAGCTCCTTTCTTTAAAGTCTGCTCTGGTTACTCTGATTGACATTAACAAGGACAGTCTTAAATTCACCTTTCAATCTAGATACATCTTAAATCAAATTACACGATAAATAAACAAAGTGTAACCACAAATTTTAACCACTAGAAATAGTCTTGTCCAAACCACTGCATCATTCATTTTCCTGATTTATTATTAGTACAATTCTGTCTCATTCTCAGTCCATTCTTCTCTCATTATTCTCCTGTTAGACTCTTTCGTACCCACTTTCCATGGGGGCACTAGCAGTGACCCAACTCAATTTCTGCAGCACACACGAGCATTTGTGTATTTGCATTCCTCAACTTCCTTGTTTTAAGAGCCAACAGATTTGTTGTCAGAGCAATACGGACTGAAGCAAAATCACCAAGCCAGTCTTCCCTTTCTGCCTGCTAATAATGCCTATGAGGTAAAAACAGCAAAGAAATTAGTATGGGTTATGAAACAGCAAACATGAAACTTTAAAAGATTCAAGTGCATGAAAAGTTTCATTTCCCTTTTGTCAGTTCCTCTTCTAAGCTAGGTAGTTTAGGCTTTATTTCTTAATTTAATTAGACAGAAAGCAAGTCCGTGAAAGTTTCTGGATGGCAGCCATTGAGAGGAACCCTGTATGGAGACTTCTCAGTTTGTATTTTTAAGCATCAGTCAGATTAAGCGTGAAGTCTGGTTCCGCTGTGCATCTATGATGAAGGCAATTGCTAATGCATGTGGAAAGTGTTTGTAACCATAGTTGTGTTTAAATAACAAAGCAAGCTAGTGCACTGCCTTTCACACTTCTCACTACAAGTTTCGATGAACAGGCTGCCAGACCAAACTAATTCCAGTCCTCCCTCTCCACGAAGCATACACAAACCACTATGTACAAATATGCAAGATAGACATTTTTTAATCATTCACTGACATTTGCATTGGTTTAGTGGACAAAGTTATACTGAACAATCCAAATGACATCAGCTTAACTCCATGTTCCTCTGTGCAGGACTGCAAAGGCAACAAAATGCCTATTGCATAATACTTCTGTATAAAATATTCATATTCACAGAGGAAGCTTTTGCAGTGAAAGGTTATTTTCAATCATTAGCAAATCAACACTGTATAAGCGTGGGTTTTCAATCAGAGCATTTGAGACAGGCAACAGACTATATTTTCTGTTGACAAAATAGGACAAAATCAACTTTGCATGTGCACTCATCAAGATACATTAAAGATCTCCCCAGGGTTACCAGCTTTTCTTTTCTTTTGACCTTAAGGTACTGCAAGGTTATAGAACTGCCTCCATCTCCAGCACACACAGCTTCAGCAAGCCTGCACTAAAGTAGCTCTTTATGCAAGTTCCGACACCAGCTCAAAGTGCGTAAGTTTTCTCTCGTTCATATCCTGCAACAGCCAAAGAACAGGCAGATATTCAGACTTCATAGCCATACACACATCCTATGCACTCGTTTTCTCCTTAAAAGCTATAATCCCAAATTGGAAAATCACTGCAGCAAGAGTAAAGCGCTTCAAACAAAGTCCACCAAAAAAACAATGCTGCTTTTAGCAGGCATGTTGGTATCTGTGGCATTGGCCAGACTTGAAAACACTAGAGGTGCGGCAGCACTAGCTTCTGTAGAACCCAAGGGCAATCAGGAACACCTTTTATAGAGAAACTTATCTCAGTGCTGACTTGTAAAGAATGAAGTCCAAGTGAGAAAGAAACCCAAACAAAAAAAAAAAAAAAAACCCAACCCTGTACCTTGGCTGTGGTTTTGAAGCCACTGGGTTGCATGGAGGCAGGAAGGAGCCTGCCTCACTGCTTCACTGCAAGGGCCATAAAAAGCCTTTGTGCTTGACTTTTTTTTTGTTCCTGTGCGTATCTTTACATAAAGAATCTAGGGAAGGGGTCCTGTTGCTGTAGGTCTCATCCTGTTTACTAGCTCCATGTCAGATAAGACACCTAGAAGAGCAATAGACAGCTGCATTTAGGCAGCCTCACACATGGTCTCGACACACAGGGGAAATCATCAGGAGATGGGACTCAGACAAATACTGCGCTAGTGAACAGAGAGGGATTTTAAAACTCTTAACAAGTAGCAAGGCAGGTCAGAAGAACCAGGCAACTTCTTTTCTGTGGATCACACAATACAAAATGCAGGACCATGGTGAATGAAGGTGATTGCTATTCTCACCCACTGCTGGCTGCCACACGCTTTCAGCCTGGTTATTATTTCTGTTTCTTAACCAGTTACCTTCACCAAGAAAAGGATCTCTGAAACAAAAAATCTGAGCAACAGATAACTTTCCTCCTCCTCTAATGGTGGCTGTATTTTACACCATCACTGTTCCTGAAGTCTTGAGTATCGCAACTCCTTCAGTCTTAGAACAAATCACTTCTGAGGAAAGAGCTCAAGTGGAAAGAAGGAAAATTATAGGTAGCAACATTTTTGAGACTACATGAACAGCGTGTTTTCATACCCTGATTTATACTTGAGGGGGAGGAAGAAGGGAAGGTATTTCTTCTAAAACAGTGCCAACAAACAGGTCCTTGGTGCAGCCACACTCTCCTCCCACACCACTGCTTGCCTTCAAGTGTTGGGCAAAAGTGGCATTTTGCTGGCTTGATCCCAAGAACACAAACTTCCTCCTCCCAAGGATATCTCCCTGAACACTCTGGCAGCTGCTACATGAAGGTCTTTGAGCTTCTCTTCCTATCCATTTCCTGAAGGGGGACAGGAACCTGCTCTTGCAAGACTGGAAGAACAGAGCTGAAGGGAATACAGAAGTAAGTGAAGAGAGCTTCAATTCTTTTAATTACAGATATTTGTGGTGAGACAAAGATTGAAGCAGTGTCAGTTAAAATTGATGATGTGGAAATTAGTATTACTGATGGTACTAGAAAGTGCCAACTTGTGATGCACTCTCATTTTTTACATGCCAAAACCCAATATGATTCTGAAGAAGTTAAGCACTAGAAATACTGGCTTTGTTCTTTCCTAAATTTGTTTGGAATCTCCGAGGGGAAAAAGTGTTTGGCAAGCAATCAGTACCTATTCTTTGTTACACGGTTAAAAGAAAATTGCACTCAATTTGCTTAGACTAAGAGATTTTGAGCCAAACCTATCCCCAATACAAGCAAGTCAAACATCAGGAACTAAAAGGTAGCTCAAAGAGTTTTCAAGTTAAGAGGCACAGAACACACAGAACACTAATTTTACACACTTACACAGATGATATTTACACACTTTTACAAATGCAATGCTGGCAGCTGCTAGAAAACTGCATTTCACAAACATCCTTCTCCATATTTCAGTCCTTGTTTGGCAAAATACATGCCACAGCACCTCAACATCACAGCCAAGAATAAACCCTTTCAAGAGTGAGCAGCTTTACTGTGACACCAGAGAGCCTTATGCATGCATGCATACTCAAGAGACTATACATGTGAGGAAAATCAGTCATGTACACAAGTCTTCGCATGGTGAAGTCCACAGACTTCTCACTGCTTGTAATAAAAACGCATTTAAAAAGTCAATTATGCAATAGAGCAAACAAGTCTTAAAGTATAAGGTTTCTGGGGGATATTATCTCCATTTTTCTTAATAGCTTTTTGGGGGTTTATTTGGTTTTGTTGGTTTGTTTTTTTTTTCCTAGGACATGATCTTTCCAGCATGAAGAGACAAGAAATGAATAAATAAAATAGTAAGAAAAGTAAAAAACCAAACTGAACCAAAAACAACTGTGTAGTCTCACTTCAACTAGCAAGAAATGGAGAATTCTAAACAGCAGGAACTGAAACAATGCATTTTGTTTTTTCCTCTTTACAGAGGAAGATTTGAGTATCATGTAAATACTGCTAGTTGTGTTTTGTGAATATTTAGGATCTACAGCACTTTTATGAATTAACTGGAAGACACAGATTGCTTTTTCTGAAACAAATGAAAAACCTTCCGAGCTCATTATTTGGTAAAATACTAACTCTGGAACTCCCTTTTATTTGCATCCAGTTGAGAAACTTGTTTATTGGGTTCCCTGCATGACATTTATGACTCAAACTACTTCTCAGTAAAACAGCCATCACCAGACCCGCACTGATTAAAAGCCTCAGGACACTGATTCATCCCCAGTGATCACAGTGCCCATGTACTTCTACCAAAACTTCCCTCTGACTCTTAGCGGTGCAGGAAAAAGCAAAGGGACAAAGGCAGACACTGGGCTGAGGCACTGAGTCAGCATTCTGTCTGCAAAACATCCCAAGCAGTGAAAGGGAGAACTGACACAGCAGCCAGTGCCATCAGAAAACACAAGGAGGGGAAGAATCTCAGCCAGGGGTACAGGACCCAATTAAAAATCCACTTACTATATGGGCTGCAGCAGACTCTGAATGGCACTTTAACACACAGAAGGAACCGGAAGACCTGGAGAAATTAAAAGAGCTGACTTCGAGATGCGATATTTCAGCACAAAACGGCACCAAGCCACAACATGCATGGTTGCAAGCACTTTTGACCACAGGGGTGTACACACCCTTTATTTTCCTACCCTCCTGTCGCTGGCAGGACCTATTGCAAGCATATCACCCACAGCATTAGTTTTTTTCTCACTCTTCAGACATACAGTCAAGGAAGCTGTCCACATACAGGACACTGTGGAATCTCCACACCACCAGTTACCCACTGCTACTGAAGAGCAGCTTGTCAGAGGTGACAGGAACATAGGACTAGGAAAGAACTGGAATACAAGAACTCTGGTTCGAGTGTGCAGCTATGTGTGTTAGTGCAATGTACACTTGGTGATCTTTCCACAGCAAGCATCCAAGTGCTTTCATTCTCTTCACATTGTTATTACACAGGTCTGTTCCCATTAATAATTACCTTCCTGTGATGGCAGTGTGCAGACTTTCTCCATTGCTTGTGCTTACGCTTTAGAATTCCTCCTCCAGGTCTGAACATGCTGGACAGATTACCGTCCCCCCAAGGATGTCAGGACTGGTATGGATATCTATTGTGCATATCTGAATCTTACATTACTGCTTAATGCTGCTCGCTTCCCCACATTACCTCATTTAGCCTTTGTAAACTTTGGATCTTTATCAAAGTGATCTTGATTACAAATAACAGTACCTATTTAAAAATTCCCTGCTTATATATGTGCAAGAAAACAGATAAAGCAAACAGAACAGACAAGTGGTGTTCACATTAAGCAAGATACAGACAAAGCACCTAATGAGTTTACTATAAAGGTAATGCTTGCTCAGAAACACAGGAGACAATGGTGTGGAGCACCGAAAAAATAGCCACAGTAGCATATTCCTAGATCAGGACCTCATAAATCAGTTCCGACTAACAATAAAAGGGTTTATAGGGGATTTGTAAATCACAAAGAATGAATAGGATCCTGGCCTCTGAGCAAGGCTTGGTGAATTAATTTAAGATGGCAATCAAGAGCAAATAACACTAACCTTCTATACTACCAGTCCTTGCCCTAAGTTGGGAGAAAGGGGGTTTCTTCTGCCACCACAAAAAGGGGAGAGGAAAAAATGAAAGGAAAGAAAAAAAAGACACAGAGAAAGGGACTTTGCTATCCTATCTGGGATGGGAGTGTGGGGATTTTTTTGATAGCTCAGAGCCGTGGGATTGAAATCTCAGAGCTATTCCTGCTTATTTCTCACATCCTAAAGCCCTCTCCCTCAGACAAGGGGGCATGGCTATTCCCCATCTCCATTTTTAGAGGCAGAAAAGATGATCCTTTCCCATCACAGCTGATAAACATCATGCTGAAAAAGAAAACCAACAAATACTTCCCTACGCTATTTCTCTTTCTTAAAGCTGAAACTGACAATGCTTATGAGCAGCAGGTACCCCAAAGCCAGCACTGAAGATGTTTCACTCTCCACCCCAGCAGCTAAGCCAAGTAAGACATCACTTTCAGCACCACCATTACAGGAAGCACCGCTGAGACTTATTCCACCAAACAACAGGCTGGTTACCACTACCGTCCTCCATTTTCAAGTCTGAGTAACCTACCTCATGGCTCTTGCACACTGGAAGCACCCAAAAGGAGAAGCTGCCACGGGCTGCTGGCGTGCTGCAAATGCACAGCCTGCATCCCCCCACCGACCAGCTTCCCTAAAGGATGCTGGGCAAGACACAAGCTTTCTGTGCCTCAAATCGTGTTAAACAGCAGTGGCAGCACTTGTAACAGAGGAAATGGAGGTTGCAAGACAGAAGAGCTGCTGTGCCAAGCTCAAGGATCCTCGAGGAGCAGGAGTCGGTGTTGCCACGTCCTGGGGAGCAGGGGGAAGGGAGGAGACGTGCCGCGCTGAACCACACATGATTCTCCGTGACAAGGGCTGTTTTCCTCCTGAAGATGTGCTTTATTGACCGCTTCAGGCCCCTCCAATCTGCGTGCGGTGCAGCGCCAGAGCAGTTGACCCCATACAAAAGGCACACAGCCGGCGGTCCCAACATGCATTTAATACCCCCGGCCTCGGAAGGGGGCTCGGCGCCCGCCTCTCCCGGTAGCACACCTCACTCCCGGCCCCGCAGCCGTGGCTGGCTGCTCGCCCCGCACACCGGGTGCGTTCGGACACCCCGAAAGGGAGACACCGCGGCCAGCTACGTTCGCTACCCGGGGCCCGTCTGCAGCTCCGCCGGGCACACCGGCGCCGCAGCAACGCGGCGAACCAACCCGTTCTGAGGGCAGGGAAGGGGGTAAAAGAAAGGCAAAGCGCACGAAGGGAGAAGCAGCGGTGCCGGCGTTGGTGCCGATGCCGCCCCTTCCCCGCCAGCCGGCCCCTCTCCCGCCTCGCCTCACCTCACCTCAGGGACGGCCCCGTGGGCTCAGAGACCCCGAGAGCCGCCCGTCCGAGGGACGCGGACCTTCTCCGAGACGGTCACCGCCGCGGCACTGCCATGCGGGCGCGTAGGGGAGCGGAGGGGGAGGCCGGGCCGGGCGGGCTCGGCTCCTAGCAGCGCCCTGCAGCGCACACCCGCATGGCTCGGCACACGGACAGCACCGGCGGCCGGCGGCGAGGCCCGGCCCCGCGGCCCACAGCACCGCCCGCGGCCCGGCGGCGCCCAATGGCTCCCGCGGCGCCGCGCATGTGAGGGCCGGGTCCGGCCCCGCCGCCCCGCCTTCTCACCCCCCGCGCAGCCGCCGCGCTCAGGTGCCCGCGGGAGGGGTGGTCCTGCGGGGCGCTGCCGGCGCGGTGCTGGGCCGCGGGCCGTGGGGGCTCCGAGCCCGTGGTGCCAAGGCCGCGGCTCGCCGCTGAGCGCTTCGTCTACACGGTGTGTGCGCACTTGCAGGGACGGTGACTCCAGCACTGCCCTGGGCAGCCTGTTCCAATGGCTGAGCACCCTCTGGGGAAGGAATTGTGCCTAATTTTCATCTAAACCTCCGCTGGCGCGGCTTGAGGCCGTTTCCTCTTGTCCCATCCCTTGTTCCTTGGGAGCAGAGCCCAGCCCCCTCCTGGCTCCATCCTCCTGTCAGGCAGCTGTAGAGAGCGATAAGGTCCCCCCTGAGCCTTCTCTTCTCCAGACTGAACCCCACAGGTCCGTCGCCGTTCCCCATCACACTTGTGCTCCAGGCCCTGCACCAGCTCTGGCCCTGCTCCAGCACCTCAATGTCTCTCTTACAGTGAGGAGCCCAGAGCTGAACGCAGGAGTCAAAGTGCACCCTCACCGGTGCCCTGGCCCTGCTGTGCAGGCGGATGGTCGCTGCCCTGGTCTTGCTGCCACGCTATTGCTGACACACTATTGCTGACGCAGACCACGATGCTGGTGGCTGCTTGGCTGCCTTGGCACAAGCTGCTCATGTTCAGCTCCATCGATCAGCATGCCCAGGTTCTTTTCCACGAGCAGCTTTCCAGGCACTCTTCCCCAAGCCTGGAGCATTCAGTGGGGTTATTGGGGGTCAGGTGCAGGAGCTGGCACTTTGCCTTGTTGAACCTCATGCCATTGGCCAGGGCTTATGATATGTCCAGATCCCTCTGCAGAGCCTCCCTGTCCTTCGGCAGATCAACACTCCCACCCATGTGGTGTCATCCACAAGTTTACCGAGGGTGCACTCCATCCCCTCATCCAGATCATCCATAAAGATATTAAACAGCACTGGTCCTAATATGGAAACATCTGGTAGCAAAGCCATGGCTTGTTCACTTTGTGTGGGTAAATGAACCATAGTACACGAGGTAAATAAAACAGCGACAAGTTCAAGCAGTGTGTTTTGATTATTCAAATGTTATCTGAGAAAAGAAAGGAAAAAGTTAGTTTTATTGTTTTATTGCATCTGTACTGAGCCCTTGAGGGAACCAGGACGTCGTGTTTTCCTTCTGTAAGTGAAAAGGCACCAATATCTCGAAGTCCTTGTTAAACACTGACCTGGCAAGTGGTTCATCCTCCTAATTTTGCTTCATTCCCATGATTTCTAGGAGCAGGAGGACTTGGGAAGTGATCTGAGGTGCTTGTTCAGAATAGCTTTATGGCCCTTTAGAAGCTCGAGAATCTCCCCTTTATATTTTTAGATGCATTTTTAATCAGACCTTCTGGTCTAAATGACTGTAAGATGTATCTAAGGTTACAAATGAAAGCACTTAGCAGCAATTCAGCTTCTGAGACCAGAGGAAATCAGGCCAGCTTGTCCTGCTCTCAGCTGTTCAGCACTATTTTCATACCGGAGTTTTCATCTGGTAGAGAATTTTAGCAGAGTTCAGATTTAGTCTAATGAGCTGTCAGTTATTTTAAGCTTTGATTTTTTAATACCTTCGTTTGGCCTTTTAGTTATTTTCTTCCCTGAGATCACCAACACTTGTGTTATTTTTGGCCAGAGTTTTAGACCTCGCTCTTTCCTCAAGAAGGTGAATTTATTGTCTGTTTATTTACTTATGCTCTGACCCAGTGGCCAAGCCGCACAGGGGTGTGCAATACTGGGGCAGTGATGTAGGGTTAATAGAGATAAAAGCAGTCCAATCTGGTAAACATCAAGGCAACAGAAAACAGATAATAACAAGAGCTGCTGGCTGGGAACTCCTGACTCACAGGCAGCTGGCAGAGAGATTCAAGCGGAAGAAAAGAGATCTTTTCAGATGCCAGAGCTGGTCCGAGCTAGCTGAATCCACATTCACTTAGCAATCAAGACACCTTGCCAAGCTGAGGCACTCCAGCAAATAGCTCTGGAGAAGCAGAGGCAGAAGACACCTGGAACTGGGTAGATCCAGATCCAGTTAGAGTCCCTTTCTGATTGGGCAAACACAAGTGTGAAAGACTTACTTCCTACAGAACTGGGTTGCTTGGTTTGCCTTCCCCTCCCTTTGCCTTGTGATGTATATTTAAAGGTCACTCAAATAGTTCTAATTTAATACCCTTTGCGTTCCTTCCTTTAAAGCTTCTCTAGCAGAGACCTCTGCTACTTTTTCAGGCTTGGTCTTCTCTGGGTTCACGTCTTGGTGCTTGACAGCTCTTTCTAGATCACTGTTTCTGGCTCTGGCCACCCAGGAGATGCTGAGGTGGAATAAAAGAGAGAGGAGGAGAGCTGAAAACCTGACAGAGCTCAGTTTGGGGCAGACATGCTTCCTAGCCATTCTGTTGTTCTGCTATAGGGTTGTTTCAGAAGCACAAGTCAGCCAGCCCCACGTTACTCCATGTGATAGAAGAGGTGCCAGAAAAATGGGGACAGCGGAGGAAAAATGACTTCTTTCCGCTTGCACTGTTTTGGTTGTGGCCCTTTACAATTAAAATAAATGAATATTGTCAATTTAAACTGTGGCTTAGAGGCCTGAATTAGTGATTACATTGACAAGCAATAGCGATGCAGCCGTATGCCTCATAGGATGAATTCAGCCTATTTGGTTTTATGACTGATTTTTAGCTTACATCTTTCAAATTCCCTAGCCTTGACCAACCAAAAGAGGTCAGACTTTTCCACCTTAACATCAACTCCATCCTTATATCATTACAAATTCCTAGTAAATACCTGTCCTCCAAAAGAGTTATGGTTTTGGCCAGATTGAAAAGCTGACAATTTATTCCAAGATGTTTTCCAGTTCTTTCGTTCTTTCACTCAAATGGCCATCCTGTACATTCCCAGATATGCCTCCCTGACATTGTACAGCAGATGTCCAAGCTCAGTCCAAGGAAACCAGGTGCAGGAAGGACACCAGCAAAAGGTGAGCATAAGGAAGAGCTGGTGCCAAAACCAGCGAGTACCAGTGGTTCCTCAGAAAGCCTACTGGAAAGTATTGCCGTCCTGGCTTTGGGTGAGCTGACGGGTTTTTCTCTCAAGCAAATTTAAGATGAAGGGGAATATTAAGAGGTAGATGAGGTAGTTACTTGGGAACAAGTACAGATGGCAACATCAAAGAGAGATATGGGCAGGGAATTGGCTTTCCCCTCTCCTGAAGCACAGCAATTTGGCTCCATGGAATGGGCAAAGCTTGAAAGGGAAGACTCCAATTTAAATAAAGATGAAGATCCATATGAGTCACTTCACTTGGATACTGGCCACCCCTTCCCAAGAAATGGATCTCTGTGTGCTGAACAGTTCAGCCACTGGTGCTCACGGAGGACATGTGGGCAGGAAGGTGAGGTTGGGGATGCAGTCACCCTCCTCAGCCCTCATCCACCACTTGCCACTCACCTACCCACTAGTACCATTTCTACCCCATGCTTTCCACAGCAGCTTTCCAGGCAGAATTAAGCAATGTACTGGCAGCTGTTCTATAGCCCTGCAATCAGATGATGTTGGCAAGGGCCCACTTTTGCTCGTGCCTGCAGCTGGCTGTGGAGAGGCTGTTGCTTGGAGAGCCAGCCCAGGGGTGATGGACTCCAGAGAGGAGAGGGAAACCTGTCACCCATGGGCTGCACTTCTGCGCTGAGCTGTAGCATAGTGTGCCCCATGACCAGGACACCATGGCAGAGCCTTCAGAAAGTCTAACTAGATTACGTCAGCCAATCCTTCGTTAGCTACAGTCTTACTGACAACCCCAACAAAACCAAAGCAGCACGTTTTCCCACTGTAAAAAGCATTGCAAAACATTGTCCCTACCATGCTAGGTTCATATATCATTCCTTTTTGATTTAAATTCCTGCCAACCAACTTTCTTTACTGCTTTATAACTCC
Source organism: Lathamus discolor (assembly GCF_037157495.1). Taxonomy (NCBI): domain Eukaryota; kingdom Metazoa; phylum Chordata; class Aves; order Psittaciformes; family Psittacidae; genus Lathamus; species Lathamus discolor. Next base: position 55,569,415 of record NC_088886.1, on the reverse strand, counting down.
ATCTTAAATAATTATCCAGACCCACATTACCATGTTTTTCTGAGACACTTCACTATTCTTGTCTTCAAACACATGGCACAGCAGCCTCTATGTTAAAAGACCTTTGGAAGCCTTGTGAGCCAGTCTGTTCTGCTCCAGAGCCACAACTCTTTCCCAGTCTCTGAACTTCCTGGTTGGAAAAAATCCCTCTCTCCTTATCTTGTCTTTGTGCTGAAAAAAAAAAAAAAAAAAAAAAAAAAAAAAAGGAGTGTCTCTTATCTTACAATGCCAAAATGACTGTTATAGATAAAAAGCAGGGTTTTCCCCCTTCTAATTATATCCAGAGCTCCACAATGTGCTCAGCAATTCTTTTATTCTGTTTGCTATAATGCAAATTCAGTCACTCAACATGCAATGCAGCCATCTAAAATTGGAATGGAGATTTGGGGGATGAGGCCACATTCTTAGCAAGTACCTTTGTATTATGAAACAAGAAGAGGAGCAGCCATCGTGGCGAGTATGGTAAGCAGCGTGTGTTGTCACACTGCAGCTCAGCACAGTTGTCAAGTGATGGCAGGAATGACAGAACAACTCCTGCTGGCTGCTTCTGATTATACAGAAGGTCTAGTTTTCATGAGATATCACTTTTCATCCAATGGATATACCAGCAGATGGCCAACCTGTTTCATTCTGTACTTATCAATAAAGGACTATAAATTCCTAAAGCCCACAGCATCATCTGAGGTGGGTTGGCAGAAAGGCATGAAGCTGTGCTGCAGGCAAACACCGTCACCTGCCCTTCACCCTGGCTGCTTGCCTGACCAGGGCTTTAATTTGGCAGAAAGAGGGATAAGCTTGCGCATTGCTTTGTCAATCTGAGATAGAGCCTGTGTCAGTCCAATGTAGAGCCTGGTAACACGGCATCTTCATACTCAGATCCCAGCTCAGCAGCACACCAGGTACTGCTTTCAGACCTTTAAAGCCAGAGGGCTGGGGGCAGTCTGGGACTGAGTTAGTCCATTTCATCTACTTAGCTCTTCTAATTTTCTTGCACTTTGCTACTTCTGTAATCTCCACCTCTTATGCTTACCCTGCTTTCCACAAGTACTAAGCATGCTAAGCATGGAGGTGGAATAGGAAGTAAAGATTAAAAACCTGTCATAACCAGAATTAACAGAGTAAGACAAAAAGAAGCTTTCAGCCATCATGGCCCAGCTCCCTGGAATGACTTCTCTGCCTCCCCCCGGGACATTTCAGTCTGTTATTTCCTTATTCAAATCAAGCCTGAAAGCCCTTCTTGCCTTTTTAAGTCTTGATTGGCTTCTCAGTGAAATGGCTCTTAGAGAATGACACAAGCCCTAAGTGCCCTACCTGAACCTATAAATGGTGGTCTTTAAAGAAATGGCAAGCCAGTTATCTCGAGAGTGCTTTGCTGTACCTGTGCTAGCACTCAACCTTCACTTCCCCAATCCCACAGTTATAACAGTTAGAGTTTGCTGATTTTGTTACTCCTTTAGAAGAAGTTCCCTTAAAATAGCCTAGCCACAAGGGCATAATGAGGTGCACAGCTGGACAGAGCTTTCTGAGCAGCAGAAGGAAAAAGAAAGAACATATGCAGGACCAGAATGCTCCGAGCCTGGAAATGACTGATCCTCGGTCATTCAACTGGCTGAAGATTAAGGACTCGCACAGCTGGACCATTAAAAATAAAATAAAATTGAGGCAGACCAGCAAAAACAGCAGAAAAAGGGGGCAAGGGACTAATATATCATTTATTTTTTTACAAGCTGCATCTTCTCTCTGCTTTCCTGTTTTCCCATGGAAAAAAGAAAGCACCAGTCATTCTGTAGGAGAGTAGAGAAACCTTGTTTTAAAATGGGGATCCTTAATAAGAGACTTGGAGCTCTTTTCCCACCTCAAAGCTGCAACAGGGCTGCTGTGTTTGTGCCTGGGAGCCTACAGAATCTGGGCTTGCCCACACAGCACTAAGGGGATTTGATTTTGCTTGAAATGGCTAGATTAATCTTTACACTTTAACTGCAGCACCTTTGTTAAGTGCACATATTATAGATCAAACAAAATCAATTGCTCCATTCTAGAGACTCTACCCAAGGGAAAACATACTAACAACATGATAAAACTCCACCTCTGAGGTCCTCATCCCAAAGCTTTTTCAAATACGATGACGATAAACCAAAGCATTCCATTCTCTCGAGCTTCTACAGTTAGACATCTACCATCAGTTTAGCATCACACCACCCACTCTGCTTAACATGACACACCTTAAAGATCCCAAGTATCCCTGTGATCCCTATTCACAGCCAGCATGCTCACTTGAAACCTGCTTCATCTCCTGCTCCAAAGATATGCAAGGGAGGAATATTGCACATACGTGCGGCAGCAGGGAAGCAGGTAGCTGTAATCTCCAAATCATTCCATTTTCTCTGTGCTTACCTCAAATAGAAATTAACTGGAGAAAGCACTGGAGCTATTTTTATGTATTACACAGCAGTGAATTCACTGCCAACACTGCATAGACACAACTAAACCTATACCTCCCCCAGCTTTCCCAAACACCTCACACCTCCAACTTATTGCTGCATGGAAACAGGTAGCGGGAGAAGGAAGGTCTGATCGTGCCTTAGCCCAAAATAACGTTTTGCTCTGTCAGGTTAATTATACGTTCTGACATCAGGAACTGAAATTAGCAGGCGGTTTCCCCTTGGGTTGCACAGAGACTGTAGAATGAATCATGCCTGCTCTTGTGCTGCACCTCAGACCATGAGGAATGAGGGATGGGAAGGCCAGGATCTTTATTTTCCTGCTCAGATGTCTGTGGCTAGAGAGTCATAGCCAAGCTCTGGCTTTGTAGGCACTGTGATGTGGCTGGTTGGCATTGTTGTCATCCACATGTGGCAGAAATGGCCATCATCTTCTAATGGCTGCATTTATGTAGCCACAAAGGGATATTCACCACTGGGCTTTGATCCTGATGTGAATCAATGGCGCTGTAACTTCTCAAAAACTACTGAAACTTGCTGAAATTACTGTGACCTGAGAACAGTGCTCAACACAGAGCAGTCTCATCAGGAAAAAAACCGTAAGTGGAGCCAGACCTTTCCAACATTTAAATACAGACAAAACACTCCCTGAGTTACCAAGATACCCTCCTCCCCCTTATGGCTATTTAGCACCAGATACTCTGAAGTTAGCAGAAGTCTTAAATCTTGCAAGAGAAAGAGCACCCAGACACTTCTTTTGCTTGCCTCTTGCATGTCTATATACCTAAAGTCCTTCTGGCATTTTGTTTCCACGGTCGTTGCTTTCCAACCACTTCTTCCTCTCTCAGGCCCCTTTTTTTTTCCTCATTCCTTTGCACTGTTTAAAAGATCCCTACCTGGGGCAGCAAAACTGTCTGCAGTTGCCTTGCCAACCCCTGCCTGCCTCCATCCTTCCCAGGGCTTCCTATGCTCCTCTTTCTCTCCCAGAGCTCCCTCTGCTGCTGGATGCGGCTGCGCTTGGAAACACTGCTCTAAATCAGCGGAATCCCCAAGCGTCTCTTGATGCAGAGCTGATGCAGCCCATGCAGGAGCAGGGCTACTTCGGGGTGCCTGAGTAAGGCCAAGGTGCCTCCTGAAGGCAAAAAGAACAGCATCCTTGCTCAGCACCCTGTAGGGATATTCTTTCTGTTGGGAGAGTCGGTGCTTTAGGAAACACTGCTTCTCTGCACAGAAGAATTGGCTTTTGTGCTCTGCTTCCAGCTATTTAGTGTAGAACACCAGTATAATGCTGAGGGGTAGCTGCACACCTAAAGTGCTGGTTGGTTACAGGGGATACAGTGGGAGAGGAAGGGAAAAATCTGCAAAAATGGCTGAGGAGTGAAGAATAAGGCCCCAGGCAGGAACAGGGACTATTGCTGCCTCCTGTAAGCACACTATGGCACTGCACTGGAAGGCAGATATACAGTGTAGGTGCCTGGAAGTATGTGCCACTGCAGCAGGGCACTGGAGATGGTGCAGGGGCATGAGGGACGGGTGCTCACTGTTCCCTTGCCCTCTCCAAGGGTATTGAGCTGCAGAGCTGCCTCCTCGCCATACAGCGCACACACACTTTTGACAAGACGCTCAGCAGCTCTCACTGTGCTGGGCTTCTGGATGCTAGGATTGAGAAGAAAGAACACAAGAAATCCTTTTCTCAGCAATGAGGGGAACTGGTCTCAAAATATGCCTGTATCCTGTGCTCGTTTGCACAGTGGCAGCATCCTGGTACCCAGGGATGGTGCCCGGCTCTGCTCCCACCCAGAGGAGCACGACATAGGAACGTGCCAGACTGTGCCCTGCTCACACCACCACGTTTGCACACTTGTTGCTCACACTCACCTGCACATGTTGCCATAGGAACTGCAGCCCCAGCATCCGCTGTGCCCAGCATGCTCACCCATCTCTGCTTACGCCTCCTCAGACACCAGCTCCCCGCCTCATCCTCTCACTTTGGGTGACAATCAGATTACTGCTGTAGCAGCTAATTATTGCATTAGTTATAATTAGCCTATTCATTTGTCTCTCCCCCTCCCTCCCACCTTGGAACATTTCCATGTCTCCATCCTTTTCCACCTTCACACTAGCTCTGCTCTCTGACTCCCATCCCCTTTTCTTTTGCACTCCTCAGCCACACAAAGCCTTGTTTGCATGGCTGTACCCTTTCCTTCCTCTTCACCTCCCTGCTACTCACATCTCCTGTGCTCTTACCTGTGCCTCTTGCTCCACCCTCTCTCTCGGTCCTTCTCCTCCAGTTTCTTTCCCCTTAGACCCACTGCCCACTACATCAGGCTACTCCTTCACACAGTCCTTTCTTCTACCCCTGTGCCAGCTTCTCTGAGGTCTGAGCCAGGCTTGCTTCTCTCCTGCACTCTGTCTGACTTATAAAGTCAACAGCATTTCTTATTCTCTGCTCTTGTCTATCCAATACCCCAGAAACAGAATCTCCTCTCACTTCCTAATAGCTTGTACCTCTAGCCTTACTCTACCCTTTACCCCTAGGAATCCTCGCTTTCCTTGGGGGTCCTTCATCAAGCCCTCCAAGGTAAGCACATTATAATCTCTCATTGTCCCCAAATCCCTCCCTGACCCACCTTTCTTCTTCCTTGTCTTCTGAATGGGAAATTCTAGCCAGCACAACAGCCAACTCCACTTTCACTCTAGCACTACACCTTTATTCCAGTGCTCATGCCATCAGGTTTCATAGCCTCTCACTCCTCCATCCCCATTCCCCTGGCTGTCTTCCCAATTTTGATGCCATTGACTGCAAATTCCCTTTGAAGTCCTATTCCCTCTCTAGGAGTCGCTTTTCCTCTCTGCCGCCTTCTCCCTTTCCATATAGCTGCCTGGATCAGGACCTCAGTGTCTTCCCTCCATCCCCACCCCAGGCACACTTCTTTGTGCCCTGCCCAGTGAACCTGGGATTCTCCAGCACACATGCCCTCTCCTTTCTCCCATGTGAAGGGCACAGATGTCTCCTGGGTCTCCTTCTGGAGACCATCTCATCTGCCTAGAGGGCTTCAGCTACCATCTATAGCTGTGCTGGTCCCCACTCCCAACGGCTGTCTCCCCATCTTGCACCTCAGCCAACCTCTGCCCCTTCCTAGATATGCTGAGTGCTGCTACCACCACCTTCACTGATGCCTCGCTTTTCCTCACAAGTCCCTTGCATTTCCACACTCCATTTTCTTGCTGGGAACACACTCTTTCTTGCTTGGTTTCTTCTTCCACTTCTCCAGCCGTGTCACCACTGCTGAAGAAATCATTACATTTAGACTTGCTGCAGGACATGCAGAAGGTGTGCATGTGAGAGAGCACATAAGGATGCTCCAAGTTAGACAAGGAATTTTCTACTTGTGTTCTATTTTCATACATACTTCAGACCATCTGTGGAAAGCTGACAAATGACTAGTTGGAAACATATTATAAAATCTTGCTATTTTACTTAAAACATTAATTTAGCAGGCTTGGATCTGAGAACTCAGCAAAACACTAACACTTCGCTTGTGCTTCCCCATTTTGCTCATCTTGTTTTACAACAAGAAGGTCTCACAGCTGAATGTGGCCTGGAGTCTTCCCTGCCACCCTTGAGCCCATTTGGCTGCTAGCTTGGCATGTGTTATGCAGTGCTGGAGTCTCAGGTCCACACGTGCTTGTTAATACAGCCTGGAGTAATTTGCATGTGTGTTCTCAAGTCAGCAGAAGTGAGACAGCGCTTCATTGTTTCATAGTGGCACCTCTGGATCCAAGATCAGCACATTACCAAGTCTTTCTTAAGCCTGTTTGCACTGTTCTTTTAGGTGCCTTTTGTACACTGTGTTGTCCTGTTATCCATGTATGTGAACTTCAAGTTTCCAGCTGTGTATCCTCACTGTCCATTTGAACAGCATCCTGGATACAACTGGTATCTGTCTAGTTTCCAAATACCAAATGTGATGATACTGGCCTGGAAGAGACTGGCAACATTATAGTCCTGGATTTCCCTATATCATATTTCTCTTTTAGTTCCAAACCTCTGGAAAAATACCTCTTTCTGTGCTGCCTTTTTGACTCTCAGCTCCCCTGTATAGAACAGCTTGTCTCAGCTGTGCTTGCTGCAGAATTTCTTCTTTACATCTGAACACCTGTTGTTGAGCCCATCTTTAATCTGTCCTTGCACTCCCATTCTAGCATGTTTATGCCTTTGTTATCATGTTATCAACTAGTTCTTCTTTCTTTCCTCTTCAAAACCAGCCACACAGACTTATCCTGTATGTGTTTGTCTGCAAAACAAATTCAAGTCAGTGCAACAGAGAGTGAGAGACATGTACCCACACTTCTAACTCATGTAAACCTGTGCTTGTTGCTTCTGGGATGTAAGCTCTGGCTGGTCCTTTCATACCTTGTCTTCCTCATCTGCAGTTGATTCTATTGCAAACCCCCTTGCTTGGATAACTGACTGGTAATTCTGAATACATATAAAATAACGATTACTAAATCTACAGTAAATGCACTAAAAACAGGCTGACTTTTCCAATTTACACCCACTGACCATGGAATGTTCTGTAGGCTTCCTGCGCTAATCACAGTACTTTTCAGAGATGTAACCTTCACATACCCTGAACCAGTGACTGGTACCCTGCCCTACCTGAGCCCCAAAACCCTTCAGCTTTAGGGGTGGGAATTTTCTCAGAAAGGCTGATTCCAAACAGAACTGGAGCATGCACCAAAGGAGCAGATAGGTCCTTAAAAGCACAGGTCTAATTGCTTCCATTTTCCATCCTAAGTCCAATATTTCTATGTGCACTGGCCAGGCCTTTGCGGTAACATCAGACATCAGGCAAATGTTTCCTTCTATTGTCTCTGCATCTCCCAAAGGACCTTTGGCTTGAGTGTCTTTGCCAACACATAAGAGGCAGCAAAAGCAGTTGACAGATGGAGATGGGTGATGATGGTAGGAATGAGCTGCCCGTGATGCTGGCTGCTGTTTATTCTTCCAAACAAAGTACAACCAGTTTGCCCAGGGCTGCCTGAACAGGAAGGAAGAGCTGATCTCTGCTCTGCTTGGCTAAGCATAGGATGATCTGGGATGAAGTCCCAACTTAAGCAACCTGGGAATGGGGGAAGCTGAAAAACCCTTAAATTCAACCCCATTTCACCCTTTTTGTGTTATCTATTGTGTGTAGTTTCTAAATCTGAGTGAGCAGAAAGTGGCTCAGAAGTTTTGGCTTATTTGCTGCATTTGTGGAGGGGGAAAGACAGGTGAACTTCACACTGCTGGTGCCGTAGCTGTGTGAGACATAAGGAGGAGAGTGGTCTCCTTCCCTTTTCACTTGCCTTAACACAGGAGGTGGGCTGTACCCTCACCTCCTCCTTTTGGGCCTGGAGAGAACAAGAAGAGTAGAAGCAGAGGGGTGATGGTCTTTCCACTCAACTCAATTAGCAAAGCCATTAAATACAGCAAAATCCCCAAATTCCTGTGCTCACACTGATGTGAGACCCTCACATTTTCCTTTCCCAGAGCTGGACCATTTGGAAAAGAGATACAAGCAACCATACTCATAGAGAAGCTCTTTGTGTTTGCAGGAGCAGGCCCATGGCTGGATTATAGTTTGTCTGAAATCCAAGCTGTGCTGTTGAAGTGCAGTGTGTGTAGTAGTACATGGGCTTCCAGGATGCCAACTCACCAAGTATCGCCTGGTTTGGAGGCCACAGCTGTGTCTTTGCTCGATGCCTTTTTAGGACTGCTCCAAGATAGTGTGGTTGGTAGTGCATGGAAAAGCCAGAATGGATCAGACACATTTCCTGGATCTCCACTTTGCTCTTCCAAGATATTTTCCCCAGTCCCTTCATCTGAGTTTGATGGATGTTCTCTTCCTGTTCCCATTCAAGTGTGTGTAGGCTTGGAAAAATGCTGATGCAGGACTTGGAAATCCCTGAATGCAGCCAATGGAGAGGACTGAGCTCTCCCACCTACACAGGCAAATTTGTGTGCTGACACCTGCAGACCAAAGCTTATGAATTAGCTTTCTGTCTTTGGGAATTTTAAGGTAAGATACAGCATTTTACTGCACCTTTCTGATAAAGCAGTGCCTAGCACAGCTTCACAAAAGGCAGGGTTCCACAGCCAGAAGGGCCTGCAGATGTGACATAGGACAATGAGAAACCTCTTCATTGTTGGGATAGCAATGGAAGGTGAAGCAGGATATTGTCAACAGCAAGATGTAAGTCAACAGCAAGACTTTCACAACCTCTGTGGAGCAGACCTTGACAATGTTGTTTATGAACTGCACTTGCAGAAGCTCTACCTTTAAAAACACAATACTCTTATTACTAACCTGTAAAACCTGGTACTCTGAAAGAATAGCTCCTTTTATGTCAAGAAAGCAGGAGACTCTTACTTCATTCAGTGGGTAGCTGTGTACAAAAGAACCATAGAAATGTGCTTGGGTACACAATCCAGATAGATCACATGGGGAATGCCAAAGGGAAGTGTAGGTCTCCCTTTCTTCCCATCATTGTGTAGGGATCATTAGGAATCATTAGGAATATGTTTCCAATTGCACTAAGCACAGAGCAATCGAAGAAACTTGTCCATGTTGGCAAATTGAAGATGTCCTATCACATCACATTACAGGGAGCTACACACTATTAAATCCTTAGTTACATCAACAAAACCAACATCCACATGGCTGCAGGACACAATGCAGTCAATTTCCATATGCCTTAGCAGAAAAGGGAGACCAGATCCTTAAAGAAAATGAACTTGGTCTTTGGAAATGCCCACTAATATGTTTTTTCCCTACCCAACATCCCATCTTCCCTCACAGCACCCAGGAGGCAGCGAGCTCATCCAGCCTGGCACCCTCAGCACATCCCAGGCTCCCCAGCACCACCTCCGCATCTGTTACCTGTGCTAGTGGTGTTCAGTGCTCTGAAACAGGACAGAGATAACTGCAACCTTTGACTGGTATCTTCCAACAGTTGTCATAAAACTACTGCTTTATCCTAGCCCTAAGAAAGCTTTCTTGTTTCATAAGACCACTTTACCAGCAGAACTGGAATAAATAGAATCACAGAATGGTTAGGGTTGGAAAGGACATTAAGATCATCCAGTTCCAACCTCCTGCCATGGGCATGGATGCCTCACACTAGGCTCCAAGCCCCATCCAGCCTGGCCTTGAACACTGCCACGGGTGGAGCATTTACCACTTCTTTGGGCAGCCTGTTCCCGTGCTTCATCACCCTCGCAGTAAAGAACTTCTTCCTCATATCCAACCTAAATCACCCTGTTTAAGCTTGAACTCATCACCCCTTCTCCTATTGCTACAGTCCCTGATTAAGAGTCCCTCTCTGGCATCCTTGTAGCCCCCTTCAGACACTGGAAGCTGCTATGAGGTCTCCATGCAGCCTTCTCTTCTCCAGGCTGAACAGCCCCAGCTTTCTCAGCCTGTCTTCATATAGGAGGTGCTCCAGCCCCTGATCATCCTCATGGCCTCCTCTGGACTTGCTCCATCAGCTCCATGTCCTTCTGATGTTGTGGAAGTAAAAACTGCAAAGGAGAAATGTTTACTTTGATTATCACTCCAGAGATACTTTAAAGATGCTTTGGAAGCAAACTCTTCTCAAGCTACAACTGTTCTTTGATGTGGGTCAGGGCTCATGCAATGATCTGTTGCCATCCACCGAGTGTGTGTGTGAAGAAGGTATTTCTGCATCCATTTGCCCCATCAATTAATGGCTCAGGTCCTCAGGCAGGCAAAACTCCCACTGAAACCAAGGAATTCGGTTGGCAACCCGGCCCAAAACCTGCAGCATCTGCAGGGGGGAGCGAACCAGACCAGTCCCGGTCGGTGCAAAGGGGTTACAAAGGAGGCGCCGAGCAGAGCGGTGGCACTGCCGGTCCCCGACAGCAGGTGACACTGCGACACCGGCCACTGCTGGGGCTGCGGTGCTCTCCCAGTGAGCTACAGCTCCTGCATCCCGTGTTCTCCCTCTATAGCATCTCTCCATATGGATGCTTTCCCAAGCTCCAGGTGAAAGCTGGGTGTATCAAAGGCAGGTTTGCTGTGTGAAGGATCCAAGAGGCAGCATTCACCTGCTTAGCAGGAGCATTTGGGGATGAAGCGCTACCTACCTACAGCTTTTTACCATGGTGTTTTATTAACAGCACTCTGTGCTGGTGGCCCGGTCTCCCCAAGGGCATTGCCATGCTTGGACTGTCACCCACCTCAGCTATGTCTTCTGTCCATCAGTGACAGTACATCCTGTACTTCTGAATGTCTTCCTTGGGGTTGCCTAAGGCCCCAGCAACAGTATCATCAGGTGCTCTCTGTAAAGGGAGCAGCACCAACTGCCTCCACTGGACACATAACCAGGAGCCCCTTCACTTTCCCCAGCACCCAGCCTGTGGAAACAAGCCCCACATCCCCCCGGATTCCCACCAGCTTGTCAGCTCCCTTCCCCATGCAAGGGGCTGATGGCAGCACGACTTTGTCAAAGGCCTTTGCTCTGAAGAGCACAATCTGCTAGCAAGAGACACAAGAAATCTGGCCTCAAGGTACTGCTTTAAGCCAGCTAACTCTGAACCTGATGTGTATTGAATCCAGGTAACATTAACTGGGTTTAACTTGCTCCTTACTTCCACAAAGACAAGCTAAACAGATGGGAATCTCTGTAGCTGGTGCAAGTACATCCACATGAGGGTTTGCACCAGTAAACTGTAGAGCTCTGAAGGAACGCTGCAGCATGAGCCTCCTGTGGACCTTCCAGTCATTCAGATCCTTTGTCTCCAGGCCTTCCTGGGCATCACCAACATACACACACACTCTCCAGAGCAAGCGGGTTTTCCCTTTGTAGAACTCTAATCTGATTTCCAAGCACTGCTGCTGGAAAGTCATACATCTCTCTGTATCAACAGTTTCACCTCACACTAGTTTCTTCTTAGCAGCAATGAAAACCAATAGAAGATGCCCATATGATATAATTTTATGTAATAAAAGATGCCCATATCATATGATTGTATGTAGTAATGACATGTAATTATGGAATGACACAGCTCCCACTTACTGAAGCTGCACAGCCTTAGTAAGATAGGCGGAGCATCCACAAAGTTAGGGGACAAATGCTTTGTCCCTTGCACTTCCAGGGCAGTATAACTGCCTCTGCCTGCCTTGGCCACATGTTGAGGCTTGCCCTCCAGATCTGCTCCTGTACATTATCCAGCTGAGAGACTTTCTGCTGGCTCTGGTTCAGCCAGATTCCTCTCAGTGCTTTGCAAGGCCTCTGAGGTCAAGCTGGGCAAGAGCAAAGTCATTTTCTCAGACAGTGCGGTCCTTTTTCTCCTTCCAGAAAGCTTTGCTGCTGGTGAAACGCTGCCAGTTTCCCATCGGGTGCACATTAGAATTCCTACTGTTCTCTGCTGGCTGCTCAGTTACACTCCAAGTCTTCCTGCAATTCAGCAATCTGAGAACCCAGGTCACTGTTTTGGTCAGAGCTGCTTCCTCCTCCACCTTCACCTCGCAGCTCTTCTTCCTTCCTCTGTGCTGCTCAGGCTGCAGGCTCGGTACATCCCTCCTGCTCCGTGTACTGTCTCGGTTCCTGTCAAGGTTTTCCTCCCTCCATTACAGACAACAGCCACGACCCAAGGTTCAGCCACACAGTTCCTGCCAGAAGCTTTTGCTTGCTGCCTGCAGTTCAGGAGAGCATCTCAGTGTCCTGGCCCTCGAGGTCATGGAGCCATGTGAGCTTCCTGGGGTGGCATGGCAGGACCCAGTGAGCAGGATGTGTTTCACCACCCCAGCTGGGGAGCAGGGCTGGGCAGGCCAGGAGGCACCAGGCACCTTCCTGGGGCTGGGCCAGGACATCGAGAATCATTGTGACCATAAGTGAAGGCTTTGTGGATGGGTGGGATCACTTCCCATGCTGCATCCTCCATCATGGCAGCAAAGCAGCCCTGACATCCCTCCTGGGTCCCTAAACAGCAGTTGCTGATGAGTTCTGTGTGTGGATGGGAAAAGCCACCCAGCACATCTCATCCATTCACACACATTCCAAGTAACAGGCTGATTCTTTACACCCTCCCTCCTGCTGCTTGTGTCAAGGTTGATGATGCACCCAGAGTCATCACTGCCCCACCGCCCACCCCAAACACACAGCTTCTGGGTGCTTTGCTAGTCCCCTAACACACTGTTCCTCAGAGTCAGGTGCCCCCACCTCAAGTGTTGCCAGCAGGAATGTCCATAGGATTGCCTTCTGCCAGCACAGCACCAGTGCCCCATCACAGCACCTATACTGCACTGGGGCAGCTGCTGCATGCTTACATCTACCCCGTTCTATATAAGCCTTCACGTCTTCAACCTCCCTACATTTCCAAGGGCAGGAAGAACCTTACCTCTCACAATTCATCTATTGAGTGCTGTGTAATAAAAGCCAGTTCCTTGAGGAGTCTCCTCTACAGGCCTACCCATGCTGAGATCCCCTTTAATAATTACTCAGGCTGTCAGGTTTGTGTTGTGTTGGTTTTACCTACAGGATGTTTCTGTGTCTTTCCTCCTCCTCTCTGGTTTTAATGTGATGGCACACACAGGCTGTGCTGTGAACAAGTGAAAATGCATGTTCAAACTTCGATAGGAGCTACTGACAGGCTCTGGGTTTTGATTCAAAGGTATTTATAATTCAGCAGGAGGCTTTCAAAGTGCATACGTATGTACATACATCCTCCTTTTCCTTTGATTTAGTACTTTCCCTGCTTTTCAGAGAAGATAGTTGCTCATGACACACCTGAACCATCACTCTTAAAGAACTGGGAGCCTGGTAATATTTGCATTGCTGTTCCCTTTTCCTACTCACCCATTTTTCATGTTATGTTCCAAGGAGTCTGTTTTAAATTCCTTTTTCTATTCTTTAAAGACTCCTGGACATCTTTCTTTTGCTCCTGCTGCATTACCTGTATCCCCTTATTGATACCTGGAGTCCAAGTCTCTCTTTGCATAGTCCAAAGTCACTGCAAACCAGGTCTGACCTCTCTGTTCTTTAATCACATTAAAGACATCTGACCCTTCTTTATAGACGTAGGTAACTGCCCTGTGCTGCCATCCTAACTACCCCTTTTCTGTATGATTTTTCCAATAAAGGCTTGCAGTAATGCAGCTGAAAAAGAATTGCCCACTAGACCTCATTCCCTGCCATTTACAGACAATTCCCATTAGCCTCTTTTTCTCGTATAGCTCCCCAGAAAACTCCATCAGGAGGACTTTTCTGTGCTTGCTCTCCTTACAGCCAGGCATCTCAACAGGCCTGAAGAAAGTCATTCCCAGTGTCCAACAGCAACAGGGCAAAGGGAAAAACCCAAACCCATATTTGCCTTTCATAAGGCAAAACAAACCCATAAACACAGCAACTCCAATCACTTGATCTGGCTCCCATCACCTATTTCACTCCTGCCTGCAGGAGTCCAGCTCATTCCTGACCATCTTTGCTTCCCCATTGGGTGCCTAAAGCCCATGATGTCCCACAACTTTCTCATTCCAAATGGTCTTTACCAGATCCCAAAACTGTTGCTCTGGAGTTACACCTTGTCTCTGAGCAGGCCCCACGCCAACCCTGATGCTACATTGCCTGGCAAGGCAAGGGGAATCCTAGGCACCCTTTGCTGTACCGTGAGCAAATCCAGCACACAGGGTGGAGGGATGGCTGAGGATGGTCTAAAAACCTCTGCAGCTTCCTGTATTCCAGTTCCTAGTGTGAGAAGCTGGCATGGTCTGGGATTGCCTGAGACACTTGGGTCAATAACACAGCCCCTGGCTGCCTCTGCACTTGCCAATGTCCCAGTGGACTTGCTGTGAATCCATAGGAAGGGAGGGAACTGTCCTAAGCCATACTTGCACCGTGGGTGCGCCTTGTGGGCTGTGGGTTTCCAGGAGCTGTAATCCTCATGCCATGATAGCTGCCACGTTAGGATTCCTGTTCCAGCCACGGAGAGCTGCTCAGGAAGAAGGTTTCCCCATGCCCAGCCCTCACTACCTCCCCTCCTGGCCTCTTGTACATAGCACTGGAGCCCATCACACTGAGGCTCGATGGCTGAGCTGGGCGATTGCCCTGGAAAAGGGGCCAGAAAGAGCACAGAATGGATCTCATTCTGCAGCCAAGGACATCCCATTATCTCCAGAGCACAGCACCACCCCATCCTTTTTCTTCCAAGAATATAACCAAACACAGTGCACTGAGGAAAACTTGGCTGTTGCTTTTGTAATCATCAAGATAAAGAGAACAATGTGCAGGACTGTTCTTACAGCAGGGCTGCTTGGAGAACTGCTCATCCAGGGCTGCGTTTCAGCCACATTATTCGAGGAGTCTCTTTACTCCACGCTGCCAGCACTTGGAAGGGTGGCTCTGGGCAGTGTAACTGTGTCCTGATATGCAAGTACCTGTTTTTATCACTTTGGCCAAGCACAAACCTCATCAGAAGAGAGTGCTTTTCTCCCTACTGAAACACTCTTCACTATGTGCAGAGCTGCAGCATAGCAGCTGAAACCTCAAGCAGCCAGATGAAGCCACATGCTTTCTCTGTGCTGGCTGCTGTCACTTGGGCTGCGCCTGGCATCCCTCTGTGGGGTGCCTCCAGTCCCTCCCCTAGCTTGAGGGCAGCTGGGGAGGTCCCAGCTGACAGCACCATAGGCCTGTGTAAGCATAGTGCTCTTAGGAATGGCCCTAAGCAGTTAGGAAAGGGACATCCAGTCTTAAAAACCAGATGTGGCCTTACATCTACATGTGGGAGGCATCAGAGCTGCCTCACAAACCTTCCAGGAGGAGCAGCAATGTGCCTTCTCACAGCCACATCCCTGCTCCACAGCACAGGCAGATGAAGCACAGGCACCCAGGATACAGCCCTGGGTGCTCCTAGGGGTTAGGGACACTGCTGACACCATGCATGGGTCCTAGTGGCAGCTCCTAAACCACCATGAATGGCTCTGACATGCTTTGCCATTGCATTACTTTCGCAACCACTGTTCTCAGCCTACCTGCATCCTCAAAACGAGAAAGGAAGATGCCACTCAACATTCAGATATCCATTTCCTTGGATCCTCTCCCTGTTTCCAGACTTACATGTGCCCAAGTAATTTGCAGTCATGCCTAGGTTTTGTATTGCCACTAATTCCATTAGTAAATGGATTTCTTCTCCCACGGAGTTCGTGCAGCTGCTGAATGTCTTGCCAGTTAATTTCTCATATATTTCCTTTCAGATCTGAATCTAATTAGCGAGCAAACGTAATGAGGCACAGTAGGAAGAAAAAAGGCAGATAAAAGCTGACAGAGATCAGATGCCTCTTCCAGCCACTGCAACACCAATAGAGTGTGTGGGTAAACATTAGGTGGATGAGAGAAGCCACCACATGGACAAACAACTCAGCAGGATTTGATCATCAGCTACTTACACAGGGGGGTTTGAAACCCCCTGCCCTCAGGGCATCAGCATTTCTCTGAGCTTCCCAGTCTTGCGCAGCCCAAGGAAGACATTGAGAAGGAAAGCACTGGATAGTGTGGGGACCAATGGTTGAAGGAAGACCAGAAGCAAAGACCATCCTAAAGGAGCACGCACATGAACAACAAAGAATGCATGCGCACACACAGTTTCCCTTCACCTCCAGTCAGACACTGCACCCATCTCCAAGGCTGCTCAATCTCAGTTACATGCACCTTCATCCATTAGTGCCTCTCAGCACTGCAGCACACACACAAAGCATGCTGTGCCCAGGAAACATTAACTTTCCCATCAACAACACCACAGGCTTATAACTGTTCCCTCCATTTTCTGCCCAGGCTCCCTATAAGGAACCAAACGCAAGCCCTTATACTCAATGCAGCCAGTGGCAGGGACTCAGGGACTGCAGAAAGCAATGTAAGGCTATAGGAAAGAGCCTGCAAATAAGAGGTGGGATCCACAGACAGGGGAAGAGAGCGTCCAGCAGCAGGGACTTGAGATCCAGAAGAGGATGGAGACCTAAAGATCACCAAGGGAACACAACTACCTCCACAAAAACACTCACCAGACACTAAGGGACCATGTGCATGGACTGCACCATGCCCTGCAGGGCAGAGAGCTTAATACCCAGCTTCAGCAAAGCCATTTGAGCACAGAACTTATCTGAAGCCAATGCCCTACACCTGCCCATTCAGCTTTCTGATTTAACCTGCACCAACACAGCTGGTCCTATAGCTTGCTCTAGTGCATTGTAAGCAACATCACAGCCCCCAACACCTTTAGTGCAAAAGTTCCTTATAAGCCTTATTGTGGAGTGTATGAGAAAGTAAATGCGTGCTAAACTCGTGTGCATGGTAGAAGCATATAGCACTTCAAACCCTACTTGTCCTCTTCCTTGCTTCTAAGGCTTGAAGTCCCGCTTACATTTCAAATATTACATTTAAATAAACATTTTCAATATACATTTCAGGGCCAGGTTGATTGGACATGGGTGACACGGTTTAGTGTGTGGTGTCCCCCCCGCCCATGGCAGGGGGTTGGAACTGGATGTTCTTGAGGTCCTTTCCTACCCAAACCATTCTGTGATTGTAAATCACAGAATGTGCACGTAAATGTGCACATAAATAAATGCATATCTCTATCCCAGGTGGTTTTCCCTAAGGAGTGCACTGCAGCAGGTGCTTCTGCAGGCACAAGTCCCTTTGTGCAACCCAGAGGCGATGAAGGACAATTAAGTGGTGGCAGCCAACCTGCTGCCTGCAAACCAAGCCCCTGCCCCTGCCAGACCACTAGCATGGCTGGACCTCTTGGGTACCCTCGGCTGTGGTTTAATGATAGGAAATAAGGCACAGAAGATTTATTCACAGAGGTTGTGTTTGTGTGTTTTCAGCTCTCCCTTGCTGGTCTCCAGGGTGAGCAGAGCCTGCTGAAGAAGTGAAAACACGCATTTTTTGACATAAGTGGTTTTATTACTTCATTTTGCCAGATATTTTATTAAGTGTTAGGAAAATAAGCAAATGAAACCTCCCACTGGTTGTGTTATAAATAGATCAGACTCTTGGAGCCCTCTGGTTACTTGCTATTTGTTTCACAAAAAAACAAGCTGCCTTTCGCTTCCGATGGTCTTCCTGAATAATAAAGGAGGAGGAAGGCACAACCCTTTGGTCCTGATTTGTAGTTTGCTATTTAGATCCCTCTTCTGCCTTCTGTGTGACTATGGCGGCTGACAGAGATGTCTTCCTCTCTGTGCACCAAGGGGGAGGCTTGCATGAGATGTCCCCAGCTTCCCTTGGTCCCCATGGCCAAGGCCTCCTCCGACTGCCACCCGTGTCCCTGGTCCTTCTGTGCACCATTTCACCCCTGTGCTACCCCCAGCCTCATCCAAGCTGAGTTTCCTACAAGCACTGTGTACCATAGGCTTTGCAGGAGGCTTTTCTTTCCAGCTCAGTGGTGGAGGGAAGATGATGCTGTCAATCCCCTTTGCCCTCAAGGCTCTCTTGTAGTCCCTCAGGGAGCTAAAAGGAAGCAACTGTTTATTAAGAGGACCCAAACACAGAAGAGCTGCAGGAAGCAAATCAGAGTGAGGCATTCACTGGGTGAGCCATGATAATCCTGCCCAAAGTACTGGCTTTTCAGGAAAAAGAAGCCAAGAGGAGGAACAAGCACCTAGGAACAGCCAGGGAAATACAGCACTTCCGCATCTGACCTGATTGCTGCTCACTTTTATCAGCCTGTGGATTCAGCACACCCATTAAAGTGATGTGATATGGGGCTGCTTTTATGGCATTGTTTTTGGGTGCTCTGATTTGCTGAGCGTTTTGGCTACTGCTCATGTACTTCTCATGTGCTCTGCTTGCATGAGTTTTCCCTGTCTTTGCCTCATAACAGCAGCAATAATCTCCCTTTCCCCATTTCCTGGAGGAAGCAGCTTGACCAGTGGAGGAGGCAGCAAGGCGAGGGTGCCCCTGGTACCCTTGGCACCATAACCCTATCTCTAACCCTGACCCTAACCCCTCCAGATGTGCCTCTGGATGCACCCGAGCCTGGAGGTGGATAGCAGAAGAGAGTGGCCATTGAAGGAACTAGAAATAAAGCTGGAGAGAGGAAGTTCAAAACTGGCCCTGCTCTTCCTGTACATCTGGGTTATTTATTTAGTTCATTGCTGCTGTTTGTGGCTTGGGGAATTATCCTTTTTCCCCCTCAATGACAGGGGGATGAGGAAAGGGAGAAGCTTTGGGGAACAGGCAAGGGAATAAAAAACTCTTTCAATCCAAATGGAGGGGGAAAGAGAAGGATTTAAGAGGAGCGGTGGCAAGGATAAGAGCTTCCCCTGGGTACCCATCAGATTTTAACTATGAACAAAGAGCAGAAACAGAGAACAGCAGGAAAACCCCCTTCCTCTTCCACCCTGGCTGTCATCACTGGTGTTTACAGCGGGTCGCTGTAGCCCTTCCCAGTGCACACCCTGCCACGGGGATTGTTGTGCTCCCTATAGACAGGGACAACCAGAAACCACACATCTGCTGCCTTGGAACCCACTCAATGCCCTGATCAGCCTGGGGAGCCAGGCTTACTGAGACAGGCCATCACAGTGTGAGCACATTTGTGCTGCTGTTAACATATAAAGAGTAGAGAAGGAGCTGAGGTTATCTGTACACCAGGGGTGGGACTACATTTCCTACCACAGAGTGTCAGATTAGTTACTATCTGGTATACATGCAACTACTTGGATCAGATCAGGATCTGTCACATGTGGGAAGTGGAAAGACCCCGTTACCAGTACTGCTGTCTGCGTTACTGCACATGGAGTTGAGAGAGGGATTTTCAGGGACCTCTGCTGAGACACAGAGCTAGAACAGGCTATTCCAGCAGTGGGCTTCACCTGAGGATCTCGGAGTGTTGTACATCAGCTTGTTAAACTCCTTTAAATGCCCCCCCATGTCAAAAGTGGAGATGGAGATGGCAGAGAGTCCCAAGGGGTAATAAATCTGGCATCTATTGAGTTATCTGTGCACCCATGGCAAGTAATACATCACAGACCTGAAAACAAAGTGCTGGGGGACTCCATGTTATTAAACCCCAGGGAATCAGTCCCAGTGGTTGGAAGGCAACCAAAGCATCCAAAGCACATGTACAGATGGGATCAAAGCCCAGCAGGAGAGCTGCAGGACCAGTAACAGCACAACATCTATGCAATTCACTTCAAAGGCTCCTAAAATTGGGAACATCTCTTATACAATGAGAGATGGCGTAATGCGGCATGCCCTCGGAGGCCTCTAGCACAACCCTACACTGAGAGCATCAGGGGAGGGACAAACAGCAGTAAATGAGGTTGCAGATCCCATCAGCTCTGATCCTGCCTACATTTGCCCCTGGCACATCAGCTTCTTGAAGTTACTCTTTGCAGGGAGGACTGCTTTGCCCTATTCTGGATTTGTAAGAATCTCGTTTAGGTTCTAGCTGTTGCCAACCACTTCTTCCTAAGGGTAACCTTGCACTGAAGTTCTGTGCTTCTTTAAGTACTCTCTTCTCTCTGCTTACAGCAAAGAAACTATTACTATTCCCAATGCCACTGCCACCTTCCTACATCAAAGATGCTGCTGGATGTGCTAACTGGACGCCCCAGTTTAGGTGCAACTTCATAAGGCTTGGCAGCAGAGGAAAAGATGGGCTGATAAAATTGTGCTTTATAACAGGATGGTTCGAGCTTCCCTGCAATGTAGGTATTTCACTCCATGCCCTGGGATCCCACACCTTGCCAGAGCCAGGAATCTGACCCTGGCCAAAGGCCACCACTGGCCATGGTGTTTACACTCCTTGTATTTGTTTTCTGATTGGAAGCACAACCTCTGGCACATTCAGTCCTTCCTCAGCCTGGGACGCATGGAGGAAGCTCTGCTCTGTAAACCAGCCCCATTTCAGCCTGTTCACCTGCAGACAGCCCACGTTTACCTGCCTGAGCCAAAGCCACCAACCACAGCCCAGCCACAACACAGCTTATTTCATATCCAGACAGCAATAAAAACACAGCTTCTCTGCCAGCACAAGCCTTTGCCTGTGGGCCATTGCTCCCATGTGGCTCATGGGGATGGAGGCAGCCGTGGGGAAGACCTTCACCTTTGGCATGAAGAAGAAGAGAAACAGAAACTGCTTCTTCTTCATCTGAATCGTTAGAGCTTCATGTCCTCGTTCCAAAGGAGGACAGACATGCAGTTGTCTTCCCATCCGCTGCACTACCAAATGCAATATACGAAGTCACACAAGCAAACCGTCACAGTCGTTGGGAATTCCCAGTTTCTATTTGAAGGACAAATGGGCTCTGGCCCTGGCTTACTGGCAAGCAGATGATGTAGCTGCTGGAACTCGGAGCCCCCCAGGGTGGGGGTTTCTCAGGACATGCTGCTCAGTCAACTCCTGCTCCCCAGCACACATATTCGGGAATCTGACAGGTTTGTTGGAGCTCAGCTTACTGAGGCCATGAACTCCTCCTGTCACCAGCGCACTCATAGAATCATAGAATAGTTCAGGTTGGAAAGGACCTTAAATTCATCCAGTTCCAACCCCCTGCTATGGGCAGGGACACCTCTCATAGATGACGTTGCCCAAGGCTCTGTCCAGCCTGGCCTTGAACACTGCCAGGGACGGAGCAGCCACAGTTTCTCTGGGCAGCCTGTTCCAGTGCCTCACCACCTTCACAGTAAAGAACTTGTTCCTTATATCTAACGTGAACTCCCCCTGTTTCAGTTTGAACCCATCACCCCTTGTCCTGTTACTGCAGCCCTGATGAAGAGTCCCTCTCTGGCATCCTTTCCACTCCATAAACAGGACACATCTGCTCCAGCTCTGTGTTCTCATTGCCCCAGGGATTCCCGCGGCAGTGTTGTCTTCGCCTCCATCCCCGTGGTATCTCCTGCGGGGCGGGTGGGAAGGAGCGGGACTGCGAGGGGTGACCCAGCTTTTCCAGCCCTCTGCATCTTCGCAGGGAGCAGCCTGGGGGCTAGAGGCAGGCGCTGTCAGCACGGCTCCCTCTGCTCCTCCCTGAAGCCTGCCGTGCTCCAGGGGCAGCGTGTCCCTGGTGCCAGCTCCCTGCCAGGGCTCATCCAGAGGCAAAGCTGCCGCAGGCTGCTGTGCTTATTGCTCCCCTACTCCCCTTGCGAACACAGTGACCAGAGAAGAACATTGCTCTTTCTCATCAGGACAGCGTTGTCTTGGTATAAACCCCCTAAACTGAAACATATGATAGCTTCCAACTTAAAGATATCGAGAAACAAAGATACAGAGAAACAAGGAACAATTCTTATGCGAGATGCAGGCAGCACAAGCCCATCGCCTTTGGCCAGGAGATTTATAGGGGGTTACGTCAGATGCAAGGGCTAACAGCATCAATTCACTTAGTGCAGGGTAAGGCATGCCCCACGAGCCCTGGCACAGCACAGGGATCAGAGCAGGGGAGCTGCTCCCACCGGGACAGCTTCTTTTCTGGCTGCTGGAGCACAGGAAGCAAGACGATGCAGCTATAAATCCTGTCGAGTCTCAGGAGCTTGTTTCAAGCACATTTTCTTGACTTCGCTCCCACGGGATCAAACGCAAAAGATGGTTATGTCTGATCTTCAGGTAACTCAGAAACAAAATGCTCCCCAAACAAATAATCACAGTGCAGCCTGACAATGCTTGTTATTACAAAAGAGCGTTTTATTTCCATTTCTTCTGGGTGTAGTATATTGCAGTGTAACACTACACAGGTCTATCAGATCAAGAGTCTTGCGATAGAATTAAGGAGTTTGTTCACTTGGTCAAATTCCAAAGGTTTTCCTTGGCATTCATCACCACTTAAGCACATAAATTGTTGGAAGTGCTAGAAATGTGACATGAGACGTGGAGCAGGCACTTTCCAATCAGAATTTGCATTAGCTGTTGGGCTGGCTGGATGTACAAATACCTGTCCTAACTCTGACAAAAGGAGAGATGCCTATCTCCAGATTTTGATCACAAAGCAGATTTCCTTTTCAGGCTTAAAAGGACTGTTAAGGTTGTCTTCTTATTTTTGATGCACTCTCTGTCATCTCTGCTTCCATTACCAAGGAAGATTTGTGTTATTTTTGAGCAATAACGTAAAATGCCTTGCTTATATCCTGGAATTGCACTTGTTAGGCACCTGCTTAATGTATGTAGTTTCATAAACTCTCTGTTTATATATAAACCATGCCTAAAGTATTATCCACAAAATGCCCCAAGTCAAATACTGTAGGCCACAGTAAAGTCTAGTATGCCTTGCACGTGCTCATATACATATGAGCAGTAAATGAATCACTGAGTAAATATGACACTTGTACATATTTTCCTGGGTGTCATACAGAGTTAGGAAACAATCTCCTCTGAGCCGATGCACCTCTAGAACACTGCAATATGGGTTTGGAAAATACACCCCACAGACCAGACAGGAAGAAGCCTAGAAAAGTCAGCAGTGCAGCTAACCTGAGCTGGTTTCATTAAGTTGAAGCAATTAACAGCAATGTGATAGTTTATCATTCGCTGCAAGCCTGAGGGCTGTCTGCCCACAGAAGCCATGCTGCCCAGCCCTGCAGAAGATAAAGCAGCACAGCTCTCCAAGCACATGGCTCGGCAAGATGATGGAGCTGACCTTGCAGCTCAGCACCTCCAGAGTGACTTGTCCCACCTTCTCCTTGTCCAGACCCTGGCTGCAGGGTTCTGTTTCTTTGCCTTTCCCAGCCTCACGTCCATCCAATCCTTTGGAGAGCTGATCAAGCAGAAAATGAGTCCTTTTCTTAAACCGGCTTAGTTTTTCTACTGAATTCACAAGTTATTTATCTTGTGAAGGGATCAGAGCAGCACCAGACCGGTAAAGGTAAAAGAGAAACAGCTGGAACATAGTGGCAGGAATAGGGAGCATGGGAGGAGCAAAAAACTACCCATTTTGGTGGCGGCAAGCTGTTAGTTCAACGAAGCTGTCTTAGTAGACCAAACCCTTGGAAAAGATAGTTATTCCTGTGAAAGTGCTTACACTGGTGTAGTTTATTCCTATCAATGTGAATAAAGATATGCCAGCACAAGGCACTTCATACTCATCTAACTGTGTCCACAGGAGGGGTTGACTATAATCAGTATGACTATAATCAGTATGACTGGCATGACTATAATCAGTAACAACCAAACCCCCCTGAACCCCCTAAGTGATGTATTTACAAAAATGGCACAGAACAGGTCTCCAACGTTCAGTTCTGAGGTGTGCATAACTTCCATTCAGAAAACAGACCACAAATTACATGTGAAACAACATTAGACACAAAACAAGTCAGGGATTTAAAACGCTACATCTAGGAATAGAAAGATTTCTTTAAAGAAACCTTTAAATGTAATCCCATATTTCAAATGTAAGGCAGAGAACTATACAGCTCCACCGATTACTTGGACATTTTAAACAGTTCACATTCATTAGGGACAAGCACTTTGGTTTACATAATTGGGTTAACATGAGCAATGAAACATTTCTCTTCCTCACATTACATCAAAGTGAAATACATTTGGAATACACATACTGCCACGCTGTTCCAATACGTGCATTGCATACACAAGTAAGAGTAGCTCTCGTCACAGCTACAGCAGCTTTAGGTCTTTAAGAGAACTAAATCAAACCCCTTTAAAAAAGCTCACTTTAATTCCTTCATGCCTGACCTGTTTCTGATTAATCACGTGGATCTTCTCCAGAACGTAGCCAAGCACAGAAAATCAGGCTGACTCGGTCGTGTGGCAAGCGCACATACCAGATTGCGTAGCACACCCTGGATTAATGAGGAAACTCTCATTTCATGTTTCATTTAATGAGAAACTTTCAGTAAAACAGCAGTAGGCTTTTGTAGCAAGCTCAAGAACTCAGTTCAACTGTAGCCTCTGTTTTCTTGAGCTGTTGACTCCAAGGTGTTCTGCATGAAGTAGAAGGTTCAGCCAATATTCTCCAGATGGGACTGCCAGACTTGAATCAAGGTTGGGTTGGTTTCTCTTCTCTCCCAGTACAGAGATGAGCCCCTGTGCTAAGCTGCCTTTTCAAGTGTCTGAAGGAGCTGTATTCCTGTAACATGTTCTCTCTGAAAACAGCTGCCTTCAGTCGCTGGTAGCCAGAGCTACTTCCTGTGATGCAGCTCTAACTCTGCTGCGCAGTGTCAGCGACTGCTGTGAGCCTCTGGTCTCCCCTGTCAACACAGAGCTCTTGTTTGCAGGCAGCCCACGACCTCTCCATCTCTCCCACATGCCATGAGGAAGAGAGTCCTGCATGGAAGTCAGCCTCCCACAGTGCAGGTCACCTCCCCACCAGGTTCTGTCCAGTTGTAGCTACACTAAATAGGAAGCAGAAAGGCAGCACAGCCCAAGTGCTGCCCCAGGCCCTGCTGCTATCTGTCTGCAGCATCTGAGCCCCGGGAAGGTTGGATCTGCAGGGCCCTGGCACTGCTCCACAAATCTGAAGACCGTGCTTGCTGCGGCAGGGTGGAAGCCCACCAGAGAATACAAGAGAAGAGATTGCAAGAGATTCTAAGAGACTTTAAGGTATTTTAAGAGAAGATAACAGAATGTAAGAGAATACAAGAGAATCTAAGAAAAGAGAAGAGAGATTACAAGATAAGAGATTCTAAAAGAGTCTAAGAGATTCTAAAAGAAGAGAATCAAAGAGGAAAGGAGAGGAGAGAAGGAGAATACAAGAGAAAGGAAGAGATTCTAAGACATTCTAAGCTATTCTAAGAGATTCTAAGAGAAGAGCATTTAAGAGAACACAAGAGAAGAGATTCTAAGAGAATCTAAGAAATTCTAAGAGAATCTAAGAGAAGTGAATGAAAGAGAATGTAAGAGAATACAAGAGAAGAGAATCAAAGAGAATGTAAGAGATTATAAGAGTAGAGAAGAGAATCTAAGATAATATAGGGAAAGAGAATATCAGAGAATGAAAGAGAAGAGAATATAGGGGAAGCAAGTATCAGTGAATATAAGAGAAGAGAATCTAAGAGATTATAATAGTAGAGAAGAGAATGTAAGAGAAAACAATGTAAGAGAAGAGAATGCAAAAGAAAGGAAGGGAGTATAAGAGAAGAAAACAGATGAGACTAAGAGAAGAGACTGAGAGGATATAGGAGAATATAAGAGAATGTAAGAGAAGGGAAGGAAATATAAAAGAAGAAAAGGAAAGAGTCTGTAAGAGACTAAGAGTATAAGAGAATACAGGAGAACATAAGAGAAGAGGAGAGAATGTAAGAGAAGAGAAGAGAAGAGGAGAGAATGTAAGAGAGAAGAAGAGAATGTAAGACAAGAGGAGAGAATATAAAGGAAGAAAAGGTAAGAGACTGAAAATATCAGAGAACATAGGAGAATATAAGAGAAGAGAAGAGAATGTAAGAAAGAAAAGGGAAGAGACTCTAAGAGAACACAGGAGAATATGCTGCCATGCCAGCAAAGACATCTGCCTCATGCAGTTAGAGAGCGTAATAACTTGGCAGCTTCAGCCTCTGATGTAAGATATTTCCCTACTGCTACTTACCGTAGTTCAGAGAGGTTTTCCTCAGGTGACAGCTTCCTTCCAGAGTGCAGGCAGTGAGCAGCAAGCTTCTGTTGGGAAATCCAGAGCTGAGCACACAAGAACTGGAGAGAGCTCTGAGCAGGAGTCAAGTTAGTGCCTGTGAGTGCCTAAGACACTCACACATCCTCCACCAATTGAGCTATTTGTGTGTTCATCAGTCACTGAAGTCTGATTTTGCAGGTAGTGCTCTCACCACCTGACCACAAGGAGGTCTGAGTTGATTGCAGAGGCAAATAATTGCTTAACCAGGCATGTTCAGTCTTGGTGTCCCTCCGAAATCTCTGAAAGCTGTAGGGTTTCACCACTTCAGTCTCCTGTTAGAATGTCAAAATATATGCTTCAAATTAAAAGGTTAAATTCTTTCCAAATTGCATTTAGATACAAGCAGAAATTCAATGATGTATACACAGAATCAGCATGTCAGAGAACTGCTCCTTCTGCAGGCCACAAACGGACACTGTGCACAGGATGGGGTCTGATAAAAGCTGACTTTTATCAGCCCATGAACTTACACTCTTCAAATAACCAATTTTCTTGCAGAACATCCTGCAGCAGGTGTGACACAGACTCAGTAATTGCTGCTTACCTCTCATGGACTTCCCAGGGTAGCAGAATGCCTGCCTTGAGCAGGAGCCATCTCATGCAGCCCTTAATGGCAAGTCCCTTGCTTTGCACTAGTGTTTCTTCTTCCAGGTATGTCTGTCTGCTTTACATCCACAGAATTGTACTCTTTCCTGAATGCACAGGCTTAAAATCAGGCTAATCCTTCCACCCCAAATTCCCCTTCCAAGGAGTGGACAGCTCCATGCCTCACCCACTCACTTAGGGTTTAAAGCCTGCCTTTGGGATGCAGGGACTCAGATTCAGTTCTTTTCCTCAGCTTTGAGCAGGAGCTCCAGGTTTGCAAGGCTCAAAGGCTCAGAAACTTGCCCAGTTAGAGCCAGAGCAAACACGTCCCCCAGGTGACATCTGCTATGCTGCTCCAGGCCTTCACACCACTCATCTGTCTCCCAAGCGAGCAGACCTGGTATGAGAGCTTTTGCTCACGGCTTGTGAGGGGCTCTATGTTTGGTCGCTGCAATCCCTGCCTAGCTCATAAGCAAGCTAAGGGTAATCTTATCTCATTTGCACAGCCTGGCTTAAGGAATCACGCTGTCACAGGACGCCTTCCCTATCTAGTACTATTCCACCCCTCCATTCAAGATACCACTATTTAATAAAGACTGTCTGCCATGTCCTATTGGAAGTGTACTTTGAGATATTTACACTTAAACTGAGTAAGCACAAACAAAGCTTGACAAAAGATGCATCCCAGTTACAGGCTGGCTGAGAAGGCCGGCTTTGTAGATTCAAATTCACATTTGTGATAGGCAAAGTAAATATTTACTTAAACACCCCTTTTTTTTATAGGGCATGCATCTATTAAGAGGTACCATGTCTTTTCCTGTCTCAGGTCTCAGAACATCACACAACATCTACACAACAGGACAATGAATGTGTCCAGCAATTGCAGTATCACAAGTCTAGAACTTTATCACGTTGTCTGCCTCATTCAATTTGCTCTGTATAACTTCATTTTCTTTTTTGGAGCGTTATTTAATGCCCTTGCCCTCTGGGTGTTCTTCTGCAAGATAAAGAAGTGGACAGAAACAAGGGTGTATGCAGTCAACTTAGTCTTTGCAAACTGCTTTGTCATCTGCACCTTGCCTTTCATGGCTTATTTGCTTCGGAATAAGTCAACCCAAGGTGAACTCTGCCAGTTTATAGAAACAATCTATTTATTGCATCAACATGTTAGTATCTACATAATTTCATTTATCTCCATTGATCAATACATTGCCATAAAGCACTCCTTGAAAGCCAGGACCTTCAGGTCTCCATCAAAGGCAGCCCTTCTCTATGGGCTTCCGTTGGTCTCCATTATAACTGGCGCCACTGTACAGATTTGGCAGAGCCAATCCACCCTCTGCTTCCAGAAAGATACCACCATGCCTGCTGCTCTGAGCCTGCTTTCCATGTTCTTTGTTTTTATTCTTCCATTTGCAATCTTGACTTTTTGCTCCACAGAAGTGATCGAGAGCCTCAAGAGATGCCTGAACACCAGTTCACCAGAGGAGAAATCAATCCAGAAAGCTGTTCATGTTATTTATGCTAATCTGATTGTATTTCTAGTATGTTTTCTGCCAGCCTCCTTTGGGTTGCGTGTCAGGTTCGTAATGGATAGTGTTGGAGCTACCTGTTTCATGCTCCAGGTTATGAAGAACATCTCCTCCCTGACAAGGTGTATTGCCACATCTAACTGCTCCCTGGATAGTGTCTGCTACTACTTTGTGACCAGGGAATTCCATGAAGCCCTTCTACTGCCCCAAACCAGCAGTGAAAAAACAGATCAAACCTACCCCTTGCAGACACACACACTAAAGGAAAGAGGGATGTGGGAGGAGGGAGGCAAGAGGGATGAAACACAGCACACCACAACATCAAGAGCAGTTACATCTTCAGTGTTATTGGGATAACTGTTGCTCTTTCTCTCTGGAGAGATGGTAGAGTCATAGAATGGGTTTTATTGGAAAGGACCTTCAAAAGCTCATCCAGTCCAACCCCCCCTGCAACGAGCAGAGAAAACTTAAACTAGATTTCAAGGCCCAGAAGCCTGGCCTTGAATGTCTCCAGGGATGGCACAAGATAGAATCATAGAATAGTTAGGGTTGGAAAGGACCTCAAGGTCATCTAGTTCCAACCCCCCTGCCATGGACAGGGACACCTCACACTAAAGATCTTTGTTAGGTTTAGCATTTCTAAGTTAATTGCAATTTATACCCTATGCTTCTCTTAATTTCACAGAGCCCTGTAAAAGGGTCTGAAATCACTGGTCATTAACGTGTCTCCATTCCACCCTTTAGTTACTCTTACAAGAATTACTCTTATCTAACAAGAAGTTACTCTTACAAGAGACCCATGTACATCTCCCTGTTTTAGTTCATTTTGCAGTTAAAGTCTATTGACCCTTATTGGCAACACATACAAAAAGAATATACCATGTTTTACCTCATTGCGTGTTTCAGGTTGTTTGCATTATTAAAATAACACAGTTTATTTCTTTCAGATTCCTTTGGAGGGCAGCGAGGAGGGTTCAGGCAGTAACAGCATATTATTAAGTACATGGCCGTACAAAACAGCCTAGACTCTGGTGACTGTCCTTCGTCTTCAAGTCAGTGCATCATACAGATGTGAAGGATGAAAGCAGGACTTACCCAGTGCCATAAAGGCACAAAGTCCAGGAGGTATCAGGGCTGAGCCCTGGCACAGACACCTCCTCAGCGGGCTACTGCTCCCACCCTTGAGGAAGCCCTTTCAGCTCTGTCTAGACCTTTGCCACTCATGCATATGATCTGCATCTGCCTTCAGGGAGTCCATGGCTGCTGCTCAATCTGCTGTTGTCACCTATGGAACTGTGAGTTCAGAAGACACAAACTAACGGCACAAATCCTGAGGAAACTAGAACCTGGCTCTCACAGACAGGCTGCAACTGCTGCAGCCAACAGACAACAAAACCCATCAAAATGACTGTAAAGTCCCACTGGGGCATGCTCTTGAACAAGTTTCTAAAGGTCCCAATAGCGCGCTCACTGCCTCACCAGTATCTCTGACCAGCGACTCTCATTTCCAGCTTGGGCTTTGCAGTGATGCTGATGAGCAGTGTTAGACACTTGACCGCTTCACGGAGGATGACACAGCCCATAACGTCTGTCACCCTTCTTGTAAAGACACTGAAGAGAAGCACGCTGGGACCTCTCACCCTGGGCTCGCTATCAGGGGGTGCACAAGCACCAGTGTGTCTCCTCAGAAAGGCTGTCAGCACTCGACTGCAGACACTCTGCAACCACACTGGAGGCTGCCCAGCCTGCTGTGCCCCTTTTGCTGACAGAAGGACAATTTACAACCATTATGGGTTTTAGTTCAGGAATTATTTGTTTTTCCAGGACTGAAAACATTAAATTTTAATTGCTGGGGTTTGTGTAAGGCGAGCAGGGGAGCGCAGTCTGGGTGGGTAAGGATGACAGTGAAGCATCCAGCTGATGTGAGCAGAACAACAGAGGGCACCAGAGACTCAACTATCCCAAAAGCTAAGTGATAAATGAAGCACTTTAGGGGAACAACAGCTCATTGCTGCGCTTCAGCTGCCGGCAGCAGGCTCTGAGGCAGCTGTGCCCTGCATGGAGTAGCATACTGCACTGGTACCCACGGCCCTGGCACATCCTCTCTCCTGCCACAACGCCTGCGTCCTCACTGCAGCCCTAAGGAGGATTAAACCACCCAGACAGCCCCACAAGCAGCAGGTAATGGCTTTTACTTCTTCCCACACGTGTGCGCTCTCCTCAATACATACTTTGGGGTGTGCTTTCTCACCTCATAACTGAAGCGCTAGCCTGATGGTTGATACACATGCGTGAGAACAAAGATTATTGTAACAAACCTCTCCTATGAAGACGGGCTGAGAGAATCTGCCTGGAGAAGAGAAAGCTCCAGGGAAACCTTAGAGCAGCTTTCCAGTACCTACAAGAAATCGGGAGAGGGGCTTTTGAGAAGGGCCCATAGTGACAGGACAAACAGGGAATGGCTTTAAGCTGACAGAGGGGAGATTTAGATTAGATGTTGGGCAGAAGTTCTTCCCTGTGAGGGTGCTGAGGCCCTGTCACAGGGTGCCCAGAGAAGCTGTGGCTGCCCCATCCCTGGCAGTGTTCAAGGCCAGGTTGGACAGGGCCTGGAGCAACCTGCTCTAGTGGAAGGTGTCCTTGCCCGTTGCAGGGGGTTGGAACTGGGTGAGCTTTAAGGTCCCCTCCAACCCAAACCATTCGAATTCAATCCTCACCCGCACACAGATGCTTTGGCGTCCTCCTGCTTTGCAGACACCTGTGTCATTCAGGGGGGGGGTCTTCATCCCTAGCTTTGCTTTCACACCAGCTCCTCTCTGTGTGCATGGAGATACCCAGCTCCAGGCACGCTGCAGCACAGAACATTGGGAACCACCGCTGGCTCTGTGCTTACATAAAGGGTTTGACGGGGCTGGGTGTCCAGCCCTGGCCACATAGAGCTCAGCTGCTCCTTGAAACAGTGCTGTGAATGCAGAAAGTGGCTTTTTTTACTGTGGGATACCCACAGTAGGCTGACAGGGAACAGCTGCAAGGTAGGTGGTACCACCATGCAGCCAAGGACCTGTGAGGCTGAAAGCCCCAGAGAACCAGGACACCAGCTGTATATTAGTTCCTCCATAAATTCCAACCTAAAAATGACCGTATCCCTGTGGTTCAGTGATGACACATCAGTTCTGGTGCTAGGGCAAGTGCTGTGCTTTCCTCTGTGGTTGCCAGATCCATTTCCCAGTCTCCAACACTAAAACCAGTTCACTTAGTTCATGTAATTGGGCATTTTCACTACAGTTTAACTACTAAATTGATGTTTACAAGCTGCTGACTTATAAGGCAATGTATTTATAAGAGATTGTAAGAATCTGGGTGTTTTCTCTACCTGCCTTGATGTAAACATTCCCTTTACAAACTGCAGACTACATGTGATTCATCTTCCACAGCCTCCTTGATGGTAACAGATGCCCTGAATATCTAAAGGAATACCAGGAGATAGTCTAAGTTCTTGGATCTGTGTTTTCTGCTCTAGCAACATTATGGTTTCCTGTCTTTGAAGATTAAGATCAGACTCGTGTGCACATTCCCTTCTCTCTTTGGAGATCTGTTACCTGCTGGGGCCGGTGGTACTTTAGCTGAGCAATTCTTCCCCAGCATCCTGCAGAGAGAGGAGTGGGTTTGACAGCATGATATGAGCCACTTTGTGCAAGGGCAGCCAAGAAGGGCAACAGCATCGTGGTCTGTATCAGCAATAGCGTGTCCAGCAGAGCCAGGGCAGTGATCAACCTTTGCACTGGTGAGGCTGCACCTTGAATCCTGTGTTCAGTTCTGGGCTCCTCACTACAAGAGAGACATTGAGGTGCTGGAGCAAGGCCAGAGAATGGCAACGGAGCTGGTGCAGGGCCTGGAGCACAAGTGTGATGGGGAACAGCTGAGGGACCTGGGGGGTTCAGTCCCCAGGCTCAGGGGTGACCTTATCATTCCCTGCAACTGCCTGACAGGAGGATGGAGCCAGGAGAGGCTGGGCTCTGCTCCCAAATAACAAGGGGTAGAACAAGAAGAAACGGGCCTCAAGCTGCACCAGGGGAGGTTTAGATGGAGATAAGGAACAATTCCTTCCCAAAGGGTGCTCAGCCATTGGAACAGGCTGCCCAGGGCAGTGCTGGAGTCACCGTCCCTGCAAGTGTTCACAAACCATGTAGACAAGGCCCTCAGTGCCATGGTTTAGTGGTGGCCTTGGCAGTGCTGGGGAATGGTTGGACTTGATCTTAAAGGTCTTTTCCAACCTGGCTGATTCTCTGCTTCCATGGTTGGACACAGCCTGCCCACAGCATTCACCTGTCTGCACCCACCAGCCTGCAGCAGTATTCCCACCACCCCAGGAGTATATAAAGCTACCTGAGCTACCCCCACAACTGGAAGGGCTCAAGTCTGTGGAGTTTCACAAGCCTGGAAACACCCAGAGCAAAGGGTGGCTTCAGCGAGAAAGCAAAGGCCTTGGGGACAAAGGGGGAATGCTGCACAGATCTGCTTTGGGCTGCCTTAAAGCCAGTGGCTCTCAGACAACTACAGCAGCAGCAAAGATAAGGGACCACAGAAATGATCATTCTGCATTGCAGACCCTTTGCTATTAGTCAAGCTATGTGCAAACCAGGACTGGACAGAGGACAAGGCAGGGCTAACCCTGTAATAGCTGCAAGAGACAATTGCCTTTGTGGTTTTCTGTTAGCTGCTGGCAAGTTGCTTTGATAGCTGAGGGACAGACGGTGCTGATGAGCCTACATCTGCAGTGCAGGGGCATGGGGAGTCACAGAGCTGTGACAGCAGGGCACTGCAGCAGGGCACTGCAGCAGGCCCCAGCCCAGACAACCTGTCCCCTGGCTCAGTCTCATGCCTACCCCCTTGTCTTGCAGAGGCAGCCCAACATGGAGAACTGCACCGACGAAGACAACATGCGGAATGGCATCGCGCTGTTCCAACTTATAGTCTACATCCCAGTGCTCTCTTTGGGGATCCCACTGAACATGATTGCCTTCTGGGTCTTCTGCTGCAAACTCAAGAAGTGGACCGAGACCAGGGTGTACATGATCAACCTCATAGTTGCAGACAGTTTCCTGCTCTTTGCCCTGCCTTTCTTGCTATATTTTACCAGGTACGAGCATCCCATAGACAACCTGTGTTTTACCATACAGAATATCTGCTTTACAAACATTCCTATGAGTATCCTGATCATCACCCTGATTGCGATTGATCGATACATTGCAATCAAGTTCCCTCTAAAAGCAAAGATTCTTCGATCTCCACTGAGATCAGCTTCTATCTGTGGGGCTCTTTGGATAATACTAATGATTTATTCCTACTTTCATCCACAATTTCGTGGCAAAAAGGAAAAATTCTGCTTTCGGAACCAATCCTCTCAACCTAGTTATACATCGCTAGTGTCCATCATCCTTGGCTATTTTATTCCCTTAGTGATTGTGACTTTTTGCTCAGTACAAGTTATCAGATGTCTCAAGAAGAAGATGGTCACAAGCTCTCATGAGACAAAATTAATCCAGAAAGCAATCCACATTATTTCTGTGAATCTGTGCGTGTTCACTGTGTGTTTTTCACCCTTTTACATTGCCCTGCTCTTGCATTTTGCAGTGAATATTGCTGGAGCTTGTTCTCTGCTCTCAGAAGTTAGAGCCTGTCTTCTTATCTGTGCATGCTTAGCAAACTCTAACTGCTGTTTGGATGCATTTTGCTATTACTTTGCAGCTAAGGAATTTCGAGAATTTCCTTCTCTGTTCCCCACCTGTATGTCAATGAGGTCCAAGATGAACCAAAGCCAAGAATCCCAGCCAGCCAGAGATCAAGTCATGACATAACCAAGGTGTAGCACACTACAGGTGTTAAGGGCCACCAATGCTGCTAACGTTTGGAGGCAAAAGGAATGGGACCTTCTACAGTATTTGCAATCATTGTAGCTATAGGTGTACCTGCAATAGGGGCAACCGTCTCCAAGGGGTCTGATATTAACTTGAATTTTGTCCTTCTGTCCTCAGTGACTTGACTCCAGCTTTGACCATAGTCTTAGACCATTGTATCACAGCTTCAAGAGGGAGAGCCATGTGGGATGGAGAATAGATAAGGCCACTGTTTCCACCATGCATCTCTTGGTACATCACATGCAACTAAACATAGGAAACTGAGCACCCATACAGCAACACACAAATCCACTTCTGGGACCGCTATATATGTGATCACCTAACATCAAGAAAAAGCCCATGTACTACCATGCCAAACCTAATACATCTGTGCTGCTCACATCAAACCATACACTGGTAGTGTCCTGCCAACATATGTAATTTCAAAGCTTGCAGTTATCACCAAGACACAGCTGTTGCTGAGCATGGAGTAAAGACAGTGGCCCAAGACCATTGCCCCATTCCTGCCATGTAACACTTGCATGAGCCTGTGGCAACACCCTGGCATTTGTGAGACTAAAATCATTGTGGGTATAATTAAAGCCATTACTGCATGGAAAAACTGAGCCCCACAAAGCATTGTATGCCCCAGAACAGAGCTTTAGCATTGTGTCTGTCAGGTATAAATTTGTGAAGATCTGATCTCACCAAGCGACTGCCGTAAGCCCTGGTGACAGGTTTGCTGTACTTCAATGGGATCAGCTCCTCAGTGGGTGTCCTGTCTGGTGAGAAGTGACTGCATCTGCTCAAGGGGTCACAGCCTCATGCTAAGCGAGCATTGATACCCAGAAAACAGCAGTGAGCAACGTGAAGCAGACACAGCCCTAATCCCTCTCTTACAATCCATGAGCAGTTTTCAGTGGAGGTTTGATGAGGGTGAGGCGTGTGAAGCCTTTCTGCACAGATAGGGCAGACCCACAGCTGGGGGCTTCTCAGCATTGCCCTGTGTGACGAAGCATTGCTTTGGATTCGGTGCTTTTTCTCTTCCAGGTGCTTGACAATGCACAGTGGGGATTCAACAGCTTTCCTGCACTCCATGTCGAGACATTTAACCCTGAAGGTGTCCCTGCTCATGGCAGGAAGGTTGGAAACAGATGATCTTTAAGATCCCTTCCAACCCAAACCACTCTATGATCATACAGAGAACCTTAAGCTTTCCTAGCTGGATCCCTGACCATGAATCAATGTAAATGTCTGGCTTTCCAACTACGTAACTCCTCTGTAATACCTGTGATTGCTGACTACGCACTGCATATCTTCCTGCCCCACAGGGAAATGACAAGAGAGCAGCTCAAAACAGTTAAGCCACAAATGGAAATCTTGGGGCACCAGAAGGAAATGACCCATAGAGTCAGCATGGGAAACATTCTAGAGGTTTTGAAATGTATGTGATAGCTGTATCCCATTTGGCTTCATGGTCCTTGACTCCGAGTGTCTTCTGGCTTGTAAATACCCAAAATATTCCTCCAGGGAATGCAAATCCATATTCCGCTCATTTAAACCTACAGACAACTAACTTTCTTGGTGACAATTTACAAATAGCTTCCCTAAAAGTGTCCTGTCACCTTCTAGTGTCTGCAGGCCACATACTGAAACCACTGTCCAGACGCTGGCCAAAAACCATGTGAAATGACTATTCCCATCAGAGAAAACCCTTCTCATCCAAACATTAGATCTAACTGCTTTGTGTCAATACTTTGGCAGAGGTCCCAGCATAAAAATGGGTGAAACCATTCAGGTCATTCAGTTGATCATTTATGCTCCAATTTTCTTTGGTGTATTATTTAATGCTCTGGCATTACTGGCCTTTCACTGCAAGCAGAGTGCATGTGGCCAACTTAATCACAGCACACACTGCTTGGCCCTCATTCTGCCTTTTAAAGTCTTTTTCTAAGACAGCAAAAGATACAAGAGACAAATTGTGCCTGATCTTAAAGAACATCCATTGCTTAAGGAGATGTATGAGTGTTGTCACTCTTGTAGCTGTCAGCAAATACACTGCTACTAACTATCATTGGAGAGCAAGAGGCTCAGGGTCCCTGTTAGCCCGTTCTCCTTTATGTTGTGCTGTCAATGCCCATGACAGGCATCACTTACGTGTCCAGACAAGAGGTGTTCAGCAAGGAAGACATCTTCTGTATTCAGAAATAGTGCAGAGGGCCTTCAAAAAACAGTCTTTGCTGTGGGATCCCTTTTTGGGCTTTTGCATCTCCTTGGTTATAACGAATGCATGTTCCAAACAGATTGTTATGAAAATGTTAATTCCTTTGAAAAGAGATGAAGGTTGATCCGTATCAACCTGTCATCCTACTATTAACCCAGGAAGCAAACTACTTACTTGCTCTGCAACCCAAATCACGTTCATGGTTTTTGCCTGTTAACATGGGGCACCTCACCCGATTTACAGTGGGCTCCGAAGAAGTCATCCACTCTGAAATACAAAACAGTAATGCTTTTGTGCCTATGGCCTCATGGATAGGCCTCGTAGGACAGCAAATAAAAACTGTGTTGAGATACCATTTGCTACTGTTTTATAACCAAAGAACTTCAGCACACATTCTGCTTCCCCAAGTGCAGAGTTTTCAAATCCAGGAAGGATCACAGACAGGGCACTCTATTAAATATACAAAACAGCTTCCATGGTTGCACCGCAGCCAGCAGCTAAGCACCACACAGCTTACTCTCTGTTGGTACCAAAACCAGTACAACAACTGAGCTAAAGCATTTATAGTTGGCATTCCTACACATAGCCAAGCTTGCTGCATATAGAGCTGTATGAAGTGAGTGTTTTTCTCTTGTAGGAAGCAAACTGAGGCCTCCCACTGTTCATGTTCTAAGCTAAAAAAATTGTTTGTTTTTCTTATTGTAAAACAGAAATTGTATGCTCCATCCCTGGCAGTGTTCAAGGCCAGGTTGGATAAAGCCCTGGGTGGAATGGTTTAGTGTGAGGTGTCCCTGCCCATGGCAGGGGGGTTGGAACTAGATGACCTTAAGGTCCTTTCCAACCCTAACTATTCTATGATTCTACGACTTCACAATCCCAGTCACCATTAAATATTACTTTTTGTTGCTTGCACTGAATGCCATGAAAACAAAAAGGAAGCATTCTTTAGCAAATGATAACAAAGACATCTCATAGTAATATATCTATAAATAAACATTCATTTATCACCATTGTGCAGAATCCTCTATTATTAATGCTAAACTTATACTGGAGACTGTGAAAAGAGACTTACCTGCCATGATGTGAGATCTGCCTTACAACAGGACACTTACAGTGCAACTCAAAGATGAGCAATTTCTAATTACCTGAAGATGCATATAATACCAGGGACAAAAACTATTATCTGCTTTACATGTCAAGTTATAACAATGTTAACGGTGGGTTTCTGACACCTTTCTTCAGTCAGAGCTAAACCTCAGCTCCATGAGCGCTCTCAGGAAATGGAACAGTACCTGGGCCACAACAAACTGTGAAACATGGGTCACAACAAACTAGCAGCCAATGCACAGCACCGGAATAGCAACCCATGAGGACAGCAACACTGTTATCCACACATTTTTGAGATTTCCTTGCCCAGGAGCCTGGTTGACAATAGTAGGGAGCAGCAGCCACAGTCCATCAGCAGCTCCAACAAGCAGGGCTGGACCACTGCATTCCGCTAATGTCTCAGCAAGACAATCTCTCTGTCCCTTGAAAGGAAAAGATGTTGGCAATGGGTTAAACTTTAAATGAGGAAATTGATGCTGCAGTAAAAATTTAGGCTGTGGAGAGCAGGGGGGACTCAAACAAAAAGCAAAAATAACGTGCAAGGAAAAGCCTACAGAGTAATCCAGATTCTTGCTTCTATGTGAGCAGCCATCAAGATTTAGCGGTTTTGGCCCTTCTAAGCAGGGAAGGCATACATGATGCAGTATTTCATGGTGTCGATGCTGTGGGAGTATGGAGAGGGCTATAGTACAGACAGCCCTGGAAGCACATCACCTGTGGCTCAGTTTCTGCATGTTGCTGAGGTCTTAGCAAATTCTGCCCTTAGACATGAAAAGCTGCCTATGAATTACAAGCAAGGAAGTGAGATCACCCAGTGCTGCTGCTGATAAAACCAACAAAACTGTCCAGGTATGTCCTGAAAATTCCCCAGTTACTGAGTCACAGCTTTCAGTAAGGATGAAGAACCCAGAAACTCCAGAATTTTCAAGGAATTGGCACATGAAATCTCACACCAGCGACAAGGCTTTTAGTTAAGTCAGACAAAATAGAGTCAGGGGGCCGAGACCACCAAACAGAGCCCCTTCTCCAGGATGAGGGAAGAGAGGGAAAGGTCTGGCCAGTAACCATAGCTCTCCTATGCTCAGATATGAAGAATGTTTCACAACACATCTGAATAACATCAAACGGGAGGGAACAAATAGGCAAAACTGGTGCTTTACCTTACAGCAGTGTTTGGCCTCACTGGCTTCTTGCACTGAGAAAATAACTTTTCCAGACAAGGTGTGGTAGGTGCTGGCGTCAGTAAAAGGTCCTTTGGAGCACGTTGCAAGTGGTAACGCACTTCATACAGGCACTGGTTCCCAACAGTGCCCCCAGACTACCCTGATGGAGAGCTGCCAGCAAGGAAGTGAGAAAACAGCACAAGTGCCCCCTGCACTGTGCCTCACGGTGACAGCACTCACAGGGCTGAGACAGGCTGAGAACTGCAGGGGCAAGGGAAAACACTGGGTGAGCATCACTGGTCCAAGGCAGAGGTGATAAAACCTGTAACTGGATGAAGGGGCCGTAAAGCAGCTGCGAGAGCCTGGAGGGTAGCTGGTAAGGAGACAAGGCAGAGAGAAGCATGTAGATCCTGACCCAGTGGTGTCCAGGAATCAGATAGAAACCCCAGAGCCGCACCTGGAGACACACAAGGTCTCAGCAGGCAGAACTTCATCGTAGCTTTGCCTACTGGTAGCTCATGTTGAGATGCTCAGACACATCCTGGTGAGCCCGATGATCACAGCCAGCTGTTTTGTGCCTGGTAACGTGATTTGTCCCTCCCTGGAATCCTCACCAGGCTGATGGGAGACATAGCTGCCCTCGTCTGGTGACCACAGCATCAAGCTGTGTCACATTTATATATTTACATCATACCAAAGAGATGTTATGAGTTGAGCTCCCTTCAGGCTTGATTTGGCTGCTCATGGTTAATACCGGTAGTGATTGCCTTGATACAGACAATAGGAATATGTGAACAACATTTGAGGATGATGTAAAGTGAAGTGGATTTTGTACAGTGGTGAAACTTTAACAACCCAGGAGCTGGGAGACTTGGAGAACTAAAGTACTAACAAGGCCCATGACGTGAAAATGATGGTGGTTGGAGATTAATGAGCTGGGCGTACTCGTAAGTCAGTGACTAATTTACAAACATCCCCCAAGAAGCAGCCATAAGGAAGGCAAAATCAGTCCCTGGAAACTCAGGCAAAGTATTCAAACCAAGCTGTGTACTGACTATACACTAATAACAAGGAGTTAATCTTGAAGGCTGGTTTGTAACGCACAGACAGACAATGGAGAAATACTCCTGAAGCTGCTTTAAGAGAACCTGGAAAGCAGGAAGGAGAAATGCGCTTGCCCAAGACAGCAATTCAGTGTACTGCAACCACAGAGCAGTCACAGAGTCAGCAGATGACAGGGTCACAGTGCCCCGTCTTCTCAGCATTGCTGGTGGAACAGAACTATGGAACATGAGAGAATTACTGTGATTCAGACTGAAAACCAGTTATAACAATCACAAAACTGTCTGGAAACCACAGCACTCACCTCTCTGTGAATGGGACTGGGGGCCCACACCAGCTCCAGCAGAAGCAGTGGTCTAGAAGGCAGAGAGAAGACCTCAGGATGCTTCAGGCCAGTAGGTCCCCTCCAAGCAATGAGCACAGCCTATTGGGCAAGGAAGGTCAGTGGGCATTGCCCAGTGAGGTGTCAGGCATTGGAAACCTGAAGCTGTGCCATTGCCAGAGGAACCGCTGCAGGGCTGCACAGCAGACAAGCATTTAACCTCGCTATTGCAGGCTCCTCAGTCAGAAGGGGGTGCCATGAACCGTGGCAACTGGTGGCAGAGGAAGCTCAACCCTGGGCAAATGCATTAAGGAAGGACAAGGGTGCTTCCTCGACCAGCATCGCTGCTCTCACAGCCACCAGCAAAAGGACATTGCAGGACACCTCACCAGTCATGCTGGGAGCACTGATGGGAGATAACCAGGTCAGCAAACAGCCAAGAGGAGTTACATGAGCTCTGCAAGGCACTGCCTTTCCCCAGCCATGGTGGGACACCAAAATGGTGGTGGAGAAACAGAGAGAGGGCCAGAGCTGGTGTATTTTCAAAGGCTCATTTTGATACTGGACCCATTAGACATGGTTTGTATGCTTAAGGCTTGTCTCAGCCTTTGCTAGGTCTTCCTGATGTCTGTTACGGTCGATTCTTGTATCTTCTGGGTTCTTAACTTTCTCCCTGTGTTCAAATCATAGAGCTGCTGCAGGTATTGGCTATAGCACATTCCCTCACCTCTAAAGAGGTCTCCTGGCATGATTCCTGCAGCAGCATCATTTTCAAAGCTAACCAAGAGCTGCAGATGCACACAGATGCTGCAGCACTCTCCTATGTCTTGCTTGCTCAGGATGCTTTCAAGCCCCAGGAACCTGCACCCATGGAACCATGCTCCCTTTGCAAGGAAAATCCAGAGGCATCTCAGACCTACCACGTGTTTTCTGCCCATGAACAATTGCACCTGGAATATACTCCTGCATTAACTCCTTTGAAACAGGAGGGTGAACATCAATACAGACCTTAGATCCAGGTGACAGAATCACCCACTAGACCAGATACAGCTTGTCCCTTTATTTCACATGGCTGCTGGTCACATTTCTTGCCATGGCATTGGCAAACCTTTTTGCCTTGGAACTGTGGCAGAAGCTGTACCACTTCTGAGATCCAAACCAGCTTTCAGTATCCTTGAGAGGCCGCATGCAGACCCCTGACCCTGGCTCTTGCTGCAGAAAACTAAATGCTACAACCAAGTACAGCATTCGATGGCAGCTAAGACTAATAAGAGATGTACTAATAATTGCTCTAATCACTAATGAGAAATGATGCAGAGACAGCTCAGGAATGAAGAAGAGGACAGCTGTCCTTTTGACGCACATCTCCAAAAGCACTTTGAGCTGCGAGGATGCTGGCTGGCTTCTCCAGAGCACCACTAAAAAGGGAAGCGATAAGAGCTGGGTTTAGGAATCCCTTTTCCATTATCCGTCGGTTGTAACAGCTCACATAACTCCTCGCTGCAGGATACCTGCTGCTGCCTGACCCGAGTCTGGCCCAAAACAGAGGACCAAGCGTTTCCCCTGGTGTTGAGGTTGCTCTGGAACTTCGAAAGGCCCAAGCTCTTCTGGG
The DNA here is from genome assembly GCF_037157495.1 of Lathamus discolor. Lineage (NCBI taxonomy): Eukaryota > Metazoa > Chordata > Aves > Psittaciformes > Psittacidae > Lathamus > Lathamus discolor. The sequence continues at coordinate 55,527,813 of NC_088886.1, read as the reverse complement.
CTTCAGGGCTGCATACAAAGCGATGAACCACTAGAGGGAAACCGGACCTCAGCTCACCTCGAAGCCGAAAAACGGGGATGGAGGAGGAAAAAAACCTAAATTGGGGTTAAACGAAAGGGTGGGAGGAAAGAACCAGGCGTGAGGCAAGCGATCCATGAGAGTCAGTTCCGGTACTTTAGAAATGCATTCAGCCCCACTGAAGTAACTTTATCCCTCACGTTCTAGCTCTGGTCACTTCCATGGGGGCGGGATGGGAAGTGGGGACTGATTTAAACAAGAAACATAATTTTTCAGCGGAATTCCCATTTAGCTGCAGAGGGCTCTTAAGAACAATTCTCACAGACATGAAGACACTGCGAGGGCTGGAGCAGCTCTGCTCTGGAGCCAGGCTGAGAGAGCTGGGCTGGTTCAGCCTGGAGAAGAGAAGGCTCCTGAAGGGGAGACCTTAGAGCAGCTCCAGTGCCTAAAGGGGCTACAGGAAACCTGGAGAGGGGCTTTGGACAAGGGCCTGTAGGGACAGGACAACGGGGAATGGCTTTGAACTGACAGAGGGGAGAGATTGCAAGCAGACATCAGAAAGTTCTTCTCTGTGAGGGTGCTGAGGCCCTGGCACAGAGTGCCCAGAGAAGCTGTGGCTGCCCCATCCCTGGCAGTGTTCAAGGCCAGGCGGGACATGGCTTGGAGCAACCAGTTCTAGTGGAAGGTGTCCTTGCCCATGGCAGGGGTAGGAACTGGGTGAGCTTTAAGGTCCCTTCCAACCCAAACCATTTCATATCATAACACTTTTCACCCCTGGTGATAAGCAGGAAGGTGCCAAGTCCCCAGCTCTCCATCCCTCTCTGGGAATGGGCACTCACTGCAGGGGCAGCTCTCCCGTCGAGGCACTCCAGCTCACAGGCAAGCCTCCTTTTGGAGGTGGCTTCCTGGAAGGACACAGCCATTTCATCCTGCTTCAGGGCAACACCTCTGCATGTGCTATCATTGCAATTGACCACACACTTCCCTTCTGTTGGGGCAAGAGAAGGAAACCAAAGTGTTTTGACTGCTGGAGAAGCTTTGGTCTGTGATGAGAAACACCCTGCACACACAAACGAGCCACTCAAGTCGTTTTGGGAAGGCCTGGCAAGCTGCTCTACCTCAAAAAGAGCCTCACAGAAATAGTACCTTCCTATTACTGTCAGTCTCATGGGCTGTGCAGGCTATTAGAGACACCAGGAGTGCTGGAGTCACTGGAGATAACCACTCTGAAGGTAGCCTCTTAACCTGGCTGCTCTCCTCAGCTGACACCACTGCAGCAAGCTGGGGTGATGTGTGGATTCACACACTGCCAGCACCAACACAGCTTCTGCTGCTGCACCTTTCTCCGCCCAGACACTCACCCAGCGCTAACCCCGGCTCCCACACACATTTGCCATAGAGCTCTTGTGCCTCTCACCACTCCCTCGTGTGGTCTGGGTCTGAGGGTGCAGTGAAGATGCTGCTCAGGGGCTAGAAACGCCAGACGAAGGTGCAGCACTTAACAAGGAGTCATCTAATCACTGTTCATTTACTTGCAATACACACCTGAGCACGCTGGGGCGAGCTCTCGCCAGTAAATTTCAGTATGACAGAGCAGAATCTCACAGCGTTTGTCATATGTGATTCTCTTTAACAGTAAAAATACGGTGGTATTTCTTTCACTGGTAAGCAGGTATCGTGCTTGCATGGGTTTACCAGATTATTTTGCATGTTGGATAAAATGAACTGCATACAACTAGAAGAACAGTCAACAACTAGATGTAAGCTCCAGGTTTGTCACCCACATCAGCTGCAGCTGGATGACATCTCTACCCTTTTTGCTTCTATAGAAGTAGCGATTTTGCCAGCAGAATGATGCATCTTAAAATGCTTAGACATTGTTTAACCAAATGAGACAACATTAGGTACAATGATCTACCTTCTTTTGCTTGACAAAACTCTAGTGTAATAGATATTTTGTAATAGCAGAATTAGCACTGAAACTCAGAACACCCTTTAGCCAGGTCCTGAAAGATTTAACATAAAATAAGACATAACCTCTCTTACCTCAATTTCCAGACAGTAGCCCAGAAAGGACTGCTTCAAGGAAGCTTACTCTTGCCTACAGATAGCAAAAAAGCATGTGGAGAAAAAACATCATTTCCCAACCCCCTTTCTTTGTAGAGTGCAGTGATTTATGGAGAACTCCTGACTTTCAACCAGCTGCAGCCACTGCTGAGATCAGGGAACAAATCTGGGCTAAATTGGGCAGGAAGTAAAGAAACCTGGTGGTGACACCACCTGGTGAAAGGGCTGCTATCAACTTGCAGAACATAAGGAGGACTCATAGCAAGGTGAGAGTTCGTGCCACTCTGGGATGACATTGGTCTGTACTCAGGGTGTGCAGTCAGTTTGGCTCTTCTCTGGCCCCTGCAATGCTAACACACGTGTAGCTGTCACATTATCTCTAATTCTCCTCAATTCACATGTGAAACCCAAGGTCTGCAAGAAAAGGGGCAGGAAGAGACCAACTAATGCAAGCTCAGGTGTTCCCATGTCATAACGAATAGAATTCTGTCTAGCCTGCTTTTAACAACTGCTCTCAGCAAGAGGGTATTTCTAGGTTCATCTCTCTTCAGCATTAGCAGGGTTTATTTTAATCTCCAGGCAAAGCACTTCCAACTGCAGCGTAAAATCATAGAATGATAGAATAGCATGGACCTTCAAAAGTCATTTCTCGTTATTTCTCGTCCCACCTGCAGTGGATATAGCAAACTATTTATTCCCTTTCCTTTCATAGGAAAACCCCAGCAAGAAAAAAGGGGCCGATGTTGTTCACAGGGTCCTCTACCGGTTGGCAAAAGCCTACAGCACCCGGGATTCCCAGGCGGTCTCCCATCCAAGTACTAACCGAGCCCGACCCTGCTTAGCTTCCGAGATCAGACGAGATCGGGCGTTTTCAGGGTGGTGTGGCCGTAGGCAGCTCTGACTTTGCCAGCACCGCACTCGCCCGTCCGCACACGCTCCCAACCCGCGCTCAGCCTCAGCACCCAAAGCCTCCGGCACCCTTGTGAAGCACACCCGCACCAGCCCGCCGAGCGCAGAGCCCCGCACGGCCCTGGCCCCGATGCCCTGCCGCAAACACACCCGCACAAGCGACTCCACGCTCCTTCCCTTACGTCCCCCAGCAACAACGCACGGGGACCTCTGCGGGCCTGCCCCTCCGCAGCACCCCACCGAGAAAAAGGGGTCCCGAATTCCCCCGGGGGCCCCTATGGCTTCGACATCCCAGCAAGTAAAAAGGCGGCCGCCATAGCTGGCAGCGGCCTCTATTGCCTCAACGTCCCAGCAAGGAAAACTGGGCTGGCGTTGCCCGCAGGGTCCTTTATCGCCGCGATTTTCCCTTTCTTTTCTTTCTAGTGAAAAGAAAAAAAGCAAGCCCGAAAGCACGCAAGCGAGCAAGCGGGACCGGAAGGAGGGGAGGAGACTCTCGCTTCCGAGCTTGCTTTCGTTCTGTTCTGCTTTCGTGCTTTCCTTGGTTTTTTTTTTCTTTCTTTCTTAAGAAAGAAAAGAAAACAAAACAGAAAGCACGCAAGGATAAGAATGAAAGAAAGGAAAAAAAAAAGGAAAGAAAACAAGGAAAGAAAAGAAAGAAAGAAAAGAATAGAAAGGAAGGAAAAGGAAGAGAGAAAGAGAGAAAGGGAAAGAGAAAGAAAGGAAAGAAAGAAAAAATCTTATGGAAAAAAGGAAAGAAAGCGAGAGAAAGAAAGAATGAAAGAAAGAGGAAGAAAGGGAGAAAAGAAAGAAGAAAGTAAGGAAAGAATGGAAAGAATCTTAAGAAAAAGGCAAGAAATAGAAGGAAAAAAGGAAAATAGGAAAGAAGGAAAGAAAAGAAAGAAAAGAAAGCTGTAAATGGTAATAAAATGAGCTACATTATTGCCTTAGAATGCTGGGATCTTGGAATGATTTTGCCCTGCATCTTCCTCAAAGCATGTGCAAAGCAGTCAGGGGAATTAACAGTACAAGGAAGTTTTCTTTCTTTGCGTCTTCTGCTCTGTTCCTTTCCCTCACTCCAAAACCCGCTGCAGTTTTAAATCCCCCTCTAGGTAAATGCACAGAGACGGCTGATTGCTGTCTCTTTGTGACTTTATTTCATCTGGAGTTTGTCTTTTCTTTCATTGGGTTTTTTTTCTGGCTGTGGGTGACAGATTTTGTTGCCATCCTTTTCAAGTGGTGCTAAATGCTGCTGAGACTTTGAGTGAAGGGTGTACTATGTGCCTTTGGGTCACTACCACTCACAAGAGGAAATCCATTGTAAACCCCTGCTCAGACACAAAACACAATGCATTTGTTCAGAAAGGGAGAAGACATGAAAGAAAGCTAGAGATAGAGACAGTTTCTGGCCATAAACAGGTAACCCGACCTTGTAGGGTTATGGAAGATTAGTGTTCTAACAAGGAGCAGAAAATCCCTTTTAGGGGGAATAAAGACAATAGATTAAGCACAAAGGTACCTGTTTCTGGTTGTGCATAGCAACAGTGTTAAGGTTCTGCTTAACAGGGGAGTTACACAAAAGACAGCTTACACGTTCCCAAGTCTTCCATACTGGCGACATTGCAGCCTCAGCAGAACCCTGGCTACCTCAGACAACTTTACATCCCTGTTGGCCTGGGGGGTGCCTCATTCTGCCACAGCTTTACAAAGGAAAAGTTTTAAGTGCAAAATATTCTTAAGCATTGGTCAGAAATTAGGAGAGAAGGAAACCCCAGAAAACTTCATCAGACCCATTAGTGCCCCTGCCACTCTCTGCTATTTTCCTCCTTTCTTTTGGGGTGTGGGGGTGTGGGGTGCGAATCCTATATTTCTTGTTTCTTCAGTTCTAGGCTTTATTATTATTATTATTATTATTATTATTATTATTATTATTATTGAGTCAGAAGCTCATTTTTGTCATCTTCCCACTGTTGCACTGTCGTGTTTGCCTTTTCTTCAAGAAGATGCCTCAGTCCTGGAAGCACTGCTGTCTTTCCTGAGAACTGCTCTGCACTTCGCTGTCTCACTGAACCTTCTGCTTCAGACCTGACCCCTGGCTGCAAGTGCAATACCCAGTTTCGGATGGGGCTGTGATAAACTGTTAAAAAGGTAAATTCACTTTGCTTGAGGCACACAGGAGGAGGTTAAGCTTTGTATTGGCACAATCAGAAAGTGGTAAAGTCCCATTACGTTAACACATAGTCCAGTGGAAAAGTATCATATTATCAGCATTAAGTGGCCCTATTTACTATGGCTGCTCCTTTTTTTGTAGTGGCAGTTGTCCTTTGGCCACCATCTGGATACTGTAAAATCCCTGCTTTTAGAAAAGTATCTAAGTTCTAAGAAAAAAACCCACAACAGTTGAGTATTGTGTTGTCCCTCATGGCTCTGCTTATAATGTGGCAACAAAGAACTGAGAACTGAATCAAAATATATCCTGAATTTATGATGACACTGCTTTCTGTGTACCTGCCCCACAACTCATGGAAAACCACTGACATACATGTGATTGGAAAATGTATTGGCAAAGGAGATAAAGTAAATATGTAAAAAGGGAGGAAGGTACCTCCTTTGGATTACAATCAGGATTATAATCCTATTTTAACAGCCTAGACTTCACTGTAGAGGTTGTCAGGGTCAGAATGGAGTGGATGAATCATTACCACAATAACCTCGATTTGATAAGGTTGAGATTTATTCATTATTATTTACATGAGAAATAACTGGGGCTTTAGGTATGCTTCTGGTAGTTAGTTCTGAAGACAACTAGAGTTACCTTCCTTGGAGGGCCTGCTTCTCTCTGTTAATTACAAGCAATTATTTGCAGATGAGAAGAATTGAGAGGGACACAAAAAGCTAACTCAGAAATGATTTTGAACCTTTCAAGAAAAGAGGGATTTACTTTAAAAGTTCCCCCCACCTCCTTCCTCTGGCAGGATTAGAATGACAGCTGGAATGTATTTGTCAGTATAGTTAGTGAGGGGTAGCAAAAGCTAACGTGCTTGTGGGAAAGCTCGCCAATTTTGCCCGTGTGGTGGGAGATGAGACAGTTTTTTAAACTTCAAAACAAGCTAAATGTGAATCTTCCATATGGCACTGGTTCACTGTGCTTGTAACAGGAGTGAGGGGTACCCCCCAGGCAGAGCAATAACCAGATCCACTGACTTTCACTGTAGTCTGGATAATCACTGTTGATTGACCATATACTTTTAAAATCTGTGTCTTTTGGCTGTATTGGAATGTCATTAAACCTGTTTCATTGTCTTGAATCTAGAGACAGCTTTTGGCTGAATTGTTATGGGGGGATAAGGCAAATACATGCAACCATGCTGTCAATCTGTCTGTCAGTTCAGTAGCTTTGGAACTCGCTGGACATCTCCAGCCAAATTTGATAGAGGGATGTTAATTTCAAAGGTATTATGCGTAGGTTAGGTCCTTTAAAGGTGTGTATTGGTAGCTTTGAAGAGCCTAGAGTCCACGTCCCACTCTGAAGTAGAATGATTATAACCTGACATCTTAGTCATTTCAGCAAGCAGCAGCCAGCTGCACAGTCATCACACACGTAACTAAAGCTCTCTGGGAACTAAGAGAGAAGGTAGGAGTGATATGAAAAGGATATGGAGGAGAGTAGAAGCTGTTCAAGAATGGAGGACATAAACAAGTAGGAAACTTGCTTTTCTTAGTTGCAGTACCCACAGGACGATTGGCTTAGCTCTTTAACTTAAGTGTGAAAAATTGCCTAGACCTAGAAAGGGCCTGGTGTGATCTAAGAAGAAAGTAGTGCACTGCAAATGTCCTTACCGGAGAGAACATCTTCAGCAGCAAAGGCAGAGTTTGAATAGAACAAATCACAGTAAAACCTAAAAGAAGGGTTTAAAACAAGGAATAGAATATATAATTGTGATGAAACCAATATTCCCTCCTAAATTGGATAGAACAAGTGTGAAAACTACTTATGGGGCCATTGATGGGAGTGCTTAGCCTGCTACAAATCAGGTGTACAACAGAACAGTTTTCAGTACAATGGTGAATGGTCTCATTTGTGACAGGACACTTACTGTTTAAAGGCAAGTTTCCATAACTACAGAATGCCCAGAAACCCATAACTTTCCTTTTTATGTCAATATTGAGGCTGGCAGATTTTATACAAATCCAAGTTTTTGCATGTTTGATCTAGTTCTTTGTGAAATGATAAACTCATGTCAAAGAGGGATGTCCAGAGAAGATAAAGTGGTATTCATCTCTATTCACAGGCTTTCTGGGAACCTTCAGCTGGGTTGCAGGATGCATGTTACAGGAAATTATTGTATTCACAGGCCTGCTGAACTGGTAGTAGCACCTCCTTCAGTCACACAGACCATTTATTCTTCCTGCTCACAACGTAAGGGGTTTCTAAACAAGTGCCCAATACATTACCCTCCTGTCCATCAAAAATGGAAAAGCAGGAGGGTGATGGAGAAGGGTGCAAATTTCTCCTGCTTCTGTGCTGTCTGGTTTTGGAAAAGATAAGAGCCCTGGCTTGTAAAGGGAGCTCTGAAATCTTGCCTCTACCACAGACCTTGTGGATACTTTGAGCAAGTTATACAGACTCTTTGTGTCTCCTGTTAGTACAGCTGAGATTATGCCACTGCTTTAGCTCAGGAGTGTGGTGAGGGTAACTGCAATTAAGGGTTGCTGGATGCTCAGCTGTTCCGATAGCAAGAGACAATTAATAGCTCAGAAGGTAGAACCTCTCAGCTGCTCCTGGGGAAAGTGAGGGGTGAAAGTTAGCTTTCAGGCTTTTATGGTTTCATAGGAGAATTTTCTTTCTCTGATAGCATGGATAACATCTTCTGCCAGAAAGTGTGAAGGAACTGGACTGTCATCTGGATTAATGATCCATTTAGTCATAATCACTGGCTCTGCAAATCAAAGACTGGGTGCCCTGGATAAAGCTATACAGAGATATTCAGGAAAAAAATCAATGTCATTTCTTTCTGACTGAAACAATAGAAATTTGCTGCAAGGAAAAAGTCTATGAAACAGAAAAAGGAAACTAGAAACATCCTTATTTAAGCTGTCATACTACCTTTATGCTTAAGAGAAATATCTGTTGTGAGTGCTCCATCCCTGTCAGTGTTCAAGGCCAGGCTGGACGAAGCCTTGGGTGGGATGGTTTAGTGTGAGGTGTCCCTGCCTGTGGCAGGGGGGTTGGAACTAGATAATCTTAAGGTCCTTTCCAACCTTAACTATTCTATGATTCTATGATCTGAAGTAGGTTTTTGTTTGCTGGATCTAGCCTTGTGGATATATAAAAGAGAGTGATGGGTGAAGCAACCCACTTGTTTCAAGCCTCCAAGCTGACAAAAGAGAGTAGGGAATATAGTTCAGACAAAGACTCTACATGCCAATTCTTTCATCTAGATTATTAATGTGCTGTGTTTGATCTCCGTGGAGAGCTTAAACAGAGACAGAGACAGGGTGTGCATCCAGTGAACATTCCCTGTGATAGTGTATTCATAAAGGTTTTTTCAATGGTCTTGAAAGTTAACTCCTCTCAGCCCTTTACCTGTCGTCTCTTCCTGAGATACCCCAAACGTTTGATTTGCCTTGAATTGGTTCCAGCACCAGTCACCAAATACTTTACCTGTACTGAAAGAAGGAAGAGAAAAGCCAGGCTCAGGAGGAAAATGTGAATTATTAGAGCTGTTGCTGGGTAAAGATTTGTGAATAGTTTGGGAGTTTGTTTTGAAGAAAGAAAGGGAAAATGTAGGCTTAATGGACAGGGACTTGGGAGTGAGTCCTCTTAAATTCCCAGCTTGGTATTTTAGTTTGTAATCTTGTTTCCATTGTTGCAACCCACCTTCAGTATTCAACTTTTTTTTTGTTAGGATAAGCTTCTAATCTTTCCAGCTTTAAACTGATGTTTAAATGAACTGAGTGCTGACAAACCCAGGGTGCTGTCTTGCTTGGAGTAATAACATTGTTGGTGTTGTGACCCCTTGGAAAACTTGAGAGATCTGGGACCCTGGCCACTAGACAAGCTGAAAGTGTAGCTCCAAATTGCTGTGAAACTCGGTGTTGGATGCCAGATTCTGTAGAGGCAGGGAAAGGTCAGCCCTAATCCAGCCAGGAAAGGTAGCAAAGTGACAACTCTTTTCCTCTCTGGTTTGTCACACCCCATGAACACTTGTACCTCTCAATCCCACTCAGCAGTACAGTCTCTTCTAAGATCCTGCAGCCGGGGTTATTTGGTTTGTATAGTCCAGAAAACTGATCAGAGTTGGGTGTACACTTTGCTTTTGAAAATGTGGATTAAATGTTAGAGAACAAGGTAACTACTTGCGTCCTTACCATATGCTGGACTGAATGATGGAGTTCAGAGGGTTGTAATCGATGGAGTAGAATCTGGTTGGAGGCCTGTTGAGTGGTGTTCCCCAGGGATCAATACTGGGTCCAGTTTTATTCAACTTGTTTGTCATCGACCAGGATGAAGGGCTAGTGTTGGGTATGAGCCAGCAGTGTGCCCTTGTGGACAGGAGGGCCAATACTGTCCTGGGGGGCACTGTGAGGAGTGTGGCCAGCAGGTTGAGGGAGGTGATCCTCCCCCTCTATTTGACCCTAGTGAGGCCACATCTGGAGTGCTGTGTCCAGTTATGGCTCCTCAGTGTAAGAAAGAGAAGAGGCTACTGGAGAGGGTCCAGCAGAGGGTCACAGAGATGATTAGGGGTCTGGAGCATCTCTCACATGGGCCTCTTCAGTCTAGAGAAGAGAAGACTGGGAGGGGATCTCATTAACACATGTAAGTATCTCCAAGGCGGGTGCCATGAGGACAGTGCCAGACTCTTCAGTGGTGCTCAGCAACAGGATGAGAAGCAATGGCCATAAACTAAAACACAAGAAGTTTCACTTCAGCATGAGGAAGAATTTTACGTTGAGCGTGGCAGAGCACTGAGCAGGCTGCCCAGGAGGGTCATGGAGTCTCCCTCTCTGGAGACACTCAAAACCTGCCTGGATGTGTTCCTGTATAACCTGCTCTGGGTAACCCTGCCTCAGCAGGGCCATTGGACTGGATGATCTCCAGAGAGGTCCCTTCACAGCCTAACAATTCTGTGATTCTGTGGCTTTGCATGTTTGGTTTGGATTTTTTTTTCCTTTTTCTGTTTTTTCTTATTGCAGCCCACCTTTGACCACCACTTCCCTTCCCTCTTCACCGATGTCTATACTAGTTCTGGTAGGATCTAGCAACAGTGGAAAACTTCAACCAACAAAATATGGTAGGGGTATGGAAGGTTTTTGAAAGGCCTCTGTTTGATACAAGTCAGATCCCTTCGAACAGTACTTTGATCTTATAGACTTATGTTTCAGTATTTCTGTGCCCTTAAGAGCGGCTTGGTTATCTCTGTATAAATTCTATCATATGAACTCTGCCTTATGACAAGAGGTTGGATCTTTCCAGTTTAATGCCATCTTGTTTAATGTTTATCCTGCTGTTTCCTGTTTAAAGTGAATCCTGCTTTATATGCTTTTGCTGAAGCCAGCCATTACTATAGACATAGATCCTCTTCTGGCTGCAGGTAAGCTGGAAGAAGAGACCAGTCTCCAGGTGTCCCCCCGAAAGAATACTCTGCCCTATGATACATAGCAGCTGAGCTGCTGTGACATTTTCCTTAACCCTGTTGCAGTCAACATGGACTGGATAAGTGTTAGCAAAGACCTGTTACTGAGCTGTTTATGCTAATCAGATTAACTTTTGGCTGAAACAAGCACTCAAAGAAGTAGCTTAGCTAGGAGGTCTGAGAGAGTGGTAGCCAGAGGCTGGAGTGAAGCTGTGATCAGGACATAGGCTGATGGGAGCTCTTCTGCTGACACAGCTGAAGCTGAGACAGAACTTGTCACATCCCCAAGCTTAATTGTAGTCTGATGAGACTATGACCCCACAACTGCAAATGCAATCTGTGTTTTTATAGGGCAGTGAATGCTGTCCCCTCCCACGTTGGAACACCCTCCTATTTAGAGAGGTGCAGTGTATTGTTTCAGATTTGCTCTTTGCAGCTTTGGCTCATCCACTGTGTTTACTCAGCACTTTTAATCGAGGAGCAACTCAAGTGGGTAGGATACTCTCTCCATAACCAGCCTGACCCTGGGGAGGTAATGCTTGTTCTGCTGTCCTCAGAGAGGAGCATGGTGCTCATTCTTTATCACCAGCACTAGGCAGTGTTTTATAACTGGGAAAATGATTAATTCATTAAAACGAAATTAAAGAGTGGAGAGAAATAGAGGGTGTTTAGGATAGAGAGGATGTAGCTATCCGAATTGCAGCATTGCCAGGAATTGCCAGTCTCTGTGAAACTGTAGATGCAAACCTCCTTTAACTAATACTGAGATATAGAACTTGTATCTCTCTGAACCTGGAATTTTGTGCATGGTAAAAACTAGGTCCTTCACTATTTTTTTCCTGTGGGGAGTGGTAAAGGTATTTATTACTGAGATCGTTTATGTCAAATAATGCTCGAGCTGGTTATGAACCAACATGGTAAAACAATGTTCCATATGCTAAAATCTGTCTCTTCTCAAAAAGCCTTATCATTCAGAATTGGCTTTTCCAGTTGGAAATTTGTGTGTGTGGTGGGGAAAGGGTGCAGAGGGGGTGGAGGGTGTTGTTTGCTTGTATTTAGAGGAAGTTTGTCTTTAAACAAGCTAAATGCCCAGGTATTCTACACAGATTTGATTTTGGAAAATCCTCAGATGTCTGAATTGTATTTAGAATAAAACCTGTTTAAGAATAACACATGTAATTGCTACCATGGGAAATGGAGTAAACATTCCAAATTGAAGGTTTTTTTAGAAAATAGATCATTATTTCAGTACATGGAGGAACGCATTTGAGATAATTCTGTCCTCTTCTATGCACTGTGGCTCTTCTAGTTACATACATAAATGAAAGACCAAGGCTATCTCTCTCAGGCTCCAAATAATGATTTTCAATCACTCAAAACAAAAAAGTCCGAGATTTCCAGTTTTGCTTACTGGTCAAACCAAGGAAATACAGTATTGAGCTGGTGGCACTTGAATTAGTCTGTGCTTAAATAAATCACAGGGAGTCAGAGGTCTGTGTGTGTATTCTATATACGTATGCTACAATTGTAGTGACTAAAGGGTTAATACAACTTTAAACTTATGCTATTCCATCCCTGGTAGTTTAATAACATTTTAGGATTGCCAGTAGTGGTTTTTAAATGTGTTCAAAGCTTGCAAGGTATGCATTCCAGGCTTTCTGGTAACAGCTGGGAATCCCTAATTATAGTTCACAGGTTACACATTCACCTGGAAAAAATCTGTAAATTAACCCTGAAAGGCAAGAATTCCGCTTCCATAGTTAAATTCTGAATGCTGCAGGTTCAATCACCAGGGAATGGGCAAATAGCTCTACAATAATATTACATTTCAGTATGCCAAAAGATGAAAACATCTACCTCTTGCCAGATTAAGAAGGGATTATGATTAGTATATATGAAATGCACAGATTACTTGTCAAGTGAAAATATTGTAAGTACTTGGGTGAATTGTACCCAATTGTTTGTTGATTTCATGACATGAATTAAAGATAAGTGAAACTAAGTCAAGCTTCCACCTAACAGCAGGTTTGACTCTAAATCTATCTGCCTTTTTTGTATGTATTTCATGAGGGCTGAAATCATCTTCATTCAAGAGACAAGAAGTGGATCCAGAGTGGTTGTAGACTGGTGCAAAGAGATCTGTGGTCTCTGCTTCCCACCATACAGGGGATGACATATACTTAATTTGGGCTTAAAGGTGGTCTGGGAGTTGAGCAGTTGCTTGATTTCTCACCCAGGCTTACTAGAGGACTGGTATCACTAAGGTTTTTTCAGAATCCAAGCACTTTAGGCCAAAAATGTGATTAGGGAGTCCCATTTTAGTGAGAGGCAACAATTCAGCATCCCATTTGTTCAGTCCTTGATTGGGACTAGAGGTAAACTGATAGCTGATTATGGCTCTCTCGAGCCATATACTTTCCCAAATGACACTAAAGTAATGAGAATGGTTGCAATTTTAAGGGCTAGGAATAATTTCCCAAGGCAATTATATTTCTTCTTAGGGTTTTCAGTTCATTCAGTTAAAGGAGGTTTGCTCGGATTTCTCAGTAGTTTCCAGAGGTAGGTATATAAATATATAGAGCCAAGTGACATAATTGTACCACTTGGTGACAATTAAAATGGCTTAACTTGTAAGCATCCATGGAGATAACCCACCAGTTGGAGGACTCCATGACTGTCAGTCTTCCTGCTTTTGTAGAACTTCTCTATTTGTTTGGATAAAATGCATCTAAGCAATTTATTTATACACTTCACACAACTTAAACCAAATAAACCAACCAGAAAAAATGTAATTTGCCTATGATTGTCACACATCAGCCTTACCGGCATTAGTCAGTCTGCGTGTCCTGAGGCACTAGCAGAGGTAATGTCTGATAGAAAACTGTTTTGCTGATTTCCTGTTCCACGAAACATAGCTCTTATTGCTGTGCAACATGTGATGTTCAGTTGGATATAAAGATAAGTTTAGGATGTTAACATTTATAAAAGCATGATTTAAACTGCACTGATTTCTTTCCTTTTCTCTTGTATTTTTGGAAGACACTGTAATCCCTTTTCTTTAGAATTCGTCCTCGCTTAATGAGACTCAAACATAGGTTCTGACTGTATTTCTGATCTCTCCTATGCCACTGTAACTCCACTGATTACAGAGGGTGGGGAGGTCATGGGGGTGTTATGTGCTTAGAACTTCTGAAACTGAAACAGTACTTCTGCCTCTAAAATAGTGCATCCAACAATTAAACCACCCCAAATTAAAGCTGCTTATGGAAATACATTTCCCTCTTCTTGGTAAACTCATTTCTGTGCAGAGGACCCGAACAGTATCTGTGCACTGCTGGTGTTTTTCATGTGCTTGCTCAAGTATGAAGGCATTATTCTAGCTGTTTCAAAAAACAATATTGATATTTATGTGTCCTTTTGTCTCTGTCATTAAGGAGTTGCCTCTTCAAAGACAGTCTGCTTATTTCCTTTGGGCAAATACTGCAGGGACCCTTGGTAATCACTGATTACAGCAGGGAACATGGGTGGCTGGCTTGGCTAAGTCGAGGACAGCAGTAAGGAAAAAAACCCGATATTCCTAGACCCCAATATGGAGTACGAGTTTGCAGCCTATGGAACTCAGCTGGCTGCAGAGGTGTCTTCACCAATTGAGATGCAGAAATTTCTGACCTATAGAGTGACCTAAGAGCCCTATAAACTCTCCAGGCTGCTTAAAGGTTCATTTCCTTTCCATAGCTTTGAGGGCTTTTTTATACAGCACACTGACGTTGTGTATGTTCAGCACAGCATCCTAACCAGACACAATGAAGAAGAATGGAGTTCGGGTTCATGTGGGAGGAGAACAGTATGTTCAGAATACTTGATCTTGTTAGTGCTTATTATACAGGCTGGCTCATGTCCCTGCACTCCTCACAGTGAATGAGAATGTGATTCAGAGCCGGTGTAGGTAGTATAAATGTGTGAAGCTAATCAGTATGGTCCAATCTGCCTATTTCTGGGATGTGTTCGGCTGGTATAGGCTCCACATGGGTCAAGGTGGCTGAACTTCTGCTTATCCTTCTTATAACTACCAACAGTAGACTGCAAACCTCATTCTGTGTGTTAAAATAGTCTAATAAAATCCCACCAAAGATATATGCAGAGGTATTCACAGTACAGAACTCTTGTGGGACAGCTCTGCCACAGTGGTACCCTGCTTGCCTCATAGCCATGGACCAGACTGCAGTCATTATTTTCCCAGTTGAACCCATAGCACTAGTGGATTAAGAAATAGTCTCAAAACCTCAATAATCTTCTTCTGAAGGGAAGAAAGGGTGCTTACTGCTGTCTTGAACTGTGCATAAGACAAATAGTGCAATAGAGAATGATGAGCTATTGTTTTAGAAAACAAAGGGTTTACTTCATTCTGTTGATCACCTTCATGCGTTTGCTATTTATTCATGCAGGATTATATCCTGCTATATTAGCTTTATGCAACTGAATGAAAACCAACATCTTTAACTGCTGGCTTTTGTCATTGGTTGTTTCACATTTGTTTTGTCTGGATCGCAAACAAGCTAGTGTAACCGTTCCAAACAGTATGGTGAACAACACTCTGTGCTTCACAGGTATGTGCTTTTAACTATTCTTATTGCACATCATGTTACATGGAATTAGGAACAGCATAATTTATTTATTTATTTACAGTACAGTGTTTCTTATGTGCATTCATACTGAATGGAAATTTCTCATCGTCCTATGGTCAGATATTGCTCAAAATATTGAAATGTGCCTTGCTGTGTGCGACCCGTTTGTTGCTACAAGGGATTTACTGAGTAATCAAGATGAATGAGAGAAATATGACTATTATTCTGTGCTGAAAGAATGCTTTATCACAGGGCTAAGGTGTATGCCCACATGAGAACAGGTGTATCATGTGAAAGCACATGGGAAAGTTCTGTAAGGCAGAGGAAAAATGATTTTGTGAGTGGTATTTATTAGCAAATGCACAAAAGCCTTTGAACCCCTTTCATTTACAGCTGTAAAACTAGTTTACAAGTGAAGGTACTGAAGACATACAGTTTTGGCGCATGCCACTCAATGTTTATATGTTTCTGAGCTGAACATTTCCACACACACACAGAAAATCAAAGCAGTATGGTTTGCAGCACACTATCTGGTGTGCAGTAAGCTGTGGAGGCCTTTCTAGCTGGCACTTGATAACAGCCGTTCCCACATAACAGGCATATTCTCTTAATTATTTCTAGAGTTACGGGGGAAATACTGAATTGGGAATAGTACTTGCTTTAGGAAAGCAACCCACCTGTGTCTCCAAGGTCATAACGCCGAAGCTGATTCTGTGTTGCTCGTGCATGTGCACATTCAAAACTATTCAACAGAGAATTGCATAGAATGCTGAAACTCTGAAACCCCCAAATAAGAAAGTTACACTTCCATTAGAGAAGTACCTTTAAAGCAAACAGTTCTTTCACCCTGTAAGCAAGTTTCAATAACCGCTGATGACACTAACAAAGCAAATTGCAGCGAGGAGAGCTGGGAAGCACAATCTCTGAGCAAATACATGTAAAAATGTCCTTAAATATCAGGCCTTGAAGCTAACTCTATTATACTGGTAGAACACCAGCCCCCAGCCCCAACACAACAAACAAACTGATTTCAGTGCAAGTCCTATCTTTGTGCAGGACTTTAAGTAACGTTGCTGTTCTCTGTGTGTGTGTGTGTGTGTGTGTGTGTGTTAAAAGGTGTTACGACCCTCGAATACTGCTACATATAGTCTTTAATCTTTTAAATAATTCATTTTAATACTTGATTCTTACATGGCCATGTGCAACTAAACTGAGAATGTGAAGAATTGCTGTGCTATAGAGACGGCAATTTCTCTTCAGGAGTGCAAAAGTGCTGAAAGAAAGAGAGAGGAAACAGGGCATAGATGCATTTAATTCTTGTTCCTGTCCTAGCAAGAAATCCTGCCTCAAGCTAAATTGCTTTACTCTAAATGTAGTTTAAAGTGGAAGAAAGGGTAATGTGCTCTAAACTTAAGAGCTCGCATACTGAAGAAAGGGTAATGTGCTCTAAACTTAAGAGCTCACATACCGATGGCTTTATAACTTATTCTCTGAAACACAGGTGCATGTGAATCCAACCTCCACCTTTGTCCCGGCTTTCCTCTGGTGCTGTGGGATATCCTTATTGCCATTCAGCTGCAGAGGCGTATATCTGCAGAGGTTTAAATGTACGTTGCCTGTTAATATCACTGCTCTGCGGGGAAAGGAGGATGTCAATTTCTATCTGCAGCATTAATGAACAAAACAAATTTACACATGCACATACATGTGTGTGGCTGCAGCAGTATGAATGAAAGGTACCTGCTGTTGAAAGGGAATTCCTCGAAGCGCCATGGGGGTGTAAATGTTCACCTGGACAGGACAGAGATGAGAATTTCACCGCTTCAGTGGTGAAGTTAGTTTTGTACATGCAGGTGATTTATTCCAGTCTGATTTCCTACCCAAACAATCCTGCTGCAGGCAAGGAATGGGCCTGTCTCTTTACTACAATGATGTGCTTTCAAACCTTAAAACTGAGACCTGTCCGTTGTTTTTTTCACTGGGGTGGTTTTTTTTTTTTGTTTGGTTTTTCTTTTTTTTTTCTTTTTTTAGTCTGAAAACAAAACAGACCATAATAATTCCTAGCCTGTATGTTGAGCTTGTGTGTTGTAAACGATGAGCCATTAAAAAAGCCCTTGGATTATCTGCTCTGTGGTGAGGCAGGGTCAGTGATTGATGAAAGCTCTTCTCCCTGATGTCCTCTGATACCAATGGCTGTTTAGTTCCTCATCTAGCATGCTTCTGGAGGTGCTGGTTGTATGAGAAATGGCAGAATATCCTGATCAACACAGACATGATTATGTTTTATTTTCAGCACCCAATGGACAGTCAGTACAGTGGAATGTCCACAAGAAAATAAGTGAACCTTTTAAAAAAAATATATATTCATGTGGTATTTCTAGTGAATTATTCTGAATTTCTGTTCTTTTTATTCTGCATTTTTATTCTTCTTTTTCTATATGAATACTTTGTATCAAAGTATTGTCACACCAATGAGGCAATGTGGTGCCATCAGCAGAGGCAGTATAGCAGATAGTAGACTGGGTCAAAGAATCTCCAGAGCTTTGACTTTTTAAATTCACCTCACATGTTAATGGGGCAAATTTGTGAAATTTGAAGGCTTGTTTCTTCCTGTTTTATTTTAATTTTAATTTAATTTAATTTCATTATTTATTTCATTTCTGTGGAAACCTGTTTGCTAGAAGACTTGTTTGCTAAATAGATAAGCTCAGGGACTGTCCCCTTCCTGCAACCCATACACATGCTAAGTTATTGGGTGTTTCATAGAGAGAGATGAGCACTTCTCTCTGCAGAGTCACTTCAGGCCCATCAATGGCATTATTAGCCAGCGTTTAATACACAAACATTTTTGTGCTCTTTTCCTCTTAAAATAATAAACACAAATAGTAACAATATTCTCCGTAACAGATAGTTTAATCACAGCAATGTTCTCAGGATCCAGGAAGAGAAGGTGGTAGGCACCAGAAGTCCTTGGGGACTTTTATTACTGGAAATGGGATCCTTGCCAAAATCTGCAAACTATCTCTATAGAAAAGATAAATTGACTCCTAGGATTGAGCCAGACTTCTACTTTTCAGGAATCTTTCTTTTATTTCTTTCAACCTAGCAGAGGATCAACTTAATTCGTGAATCTGTTGAAAAATGAAGGAGGGAGATGGGTAAAATAGGTGACGCTTTCAGCTATAGGAGCCTCTGCAGAAAACAAATATGGCAATCAAGATAACTTACCAACCATAAACAGGCTGTCAGAGGGAAAAATTACATTTTGCTGTAACACCGATCATATACAGATGACTGATTTCTCTTTCAAGTTCAAGCACAAAAGGATTGTTTATATATATTCAGCATCTGATCTAGCTCTTGAAGAGATGAGGAATGGTGGCTAAAGGGCTCTCAAAATGGTTCTTGGCAAGGAGTACAGGATAACAGTCAGTGTAAGTATAAGTAGCTCAGAATGTTGATAACAAAAGTGAAGTTTTTCCTTCAGATAATTTGTAACGCTTGCCCTCTTAGATGGAATCAGAAAGTTTTTGTTACAGTACATTATATGTCAGCTGTGAAGCTGCTTTGGATACCCACTACTTTCCTTTACTTGGGATGTGCTAGAAGTACCTGTGTCTATAGAAATCTAGAGGCTGCATGTTTGCATGAGTAAGGAATGTCCTGCAATGTAGGCTCAGTTTCTTTAATGCATCAGATCCTTGTGCAGATAACTGTCCTCTGTAAATGGTCTGGAAATCATGCTGTTGTAATGTCCTGGGTTGAGCAGCAGCAGTCATTTTTCTCCTTCTTAGTAGCTAGTGCAGTGCTATATTTTCATTTTTTTGGCCTGGGAACAGTGCTGATAACGCCGATGTTTTTCGTTGCTGCTCAAATGTTTGGTCTGGCCAAGGACTTTCTGAGCCTCATGCTCTGCCAGGGAGGAGGGGAGGCCAGGAGGAAGCAGAGACAGGACACCTGACCCAAGCTAGCCAAAGAGGTATTCCATACCACAGCACGTCATGCCCAGGATGTAACGGGGAGTGACCCGGAAGGGTTGGGACTGCAGGGTTGGACGAGGTATCGGTCGGTGCTCGGCTGGGGGGAGTGGGGCGAGTTATCTGTTGGCTGGTGCTAAGGTGTTGTATTCTCTTCCCTTGTTATTTCCTTTATCATTATTATTATTGGTGATAGCAGTAGTGATTTGTATTATACCTTAGTTACTAAACTGTTCTTATCTCAACCCGTGGGAGTTGCACTCTTTTTGATTCTCCTCTCTGTCCCTCCAGGAGCAGGGGGAGGGCAAGAAGTGGGGGGAGTGAGTGAACGAGGTTTGTGGTTGGGTTTAAACCACGACAAAAGAATGTGATGTGTTAGTTTACATAGCTTCTTCCTAATCTAGAGACCATATGCAGAAAATTTCTCCACTTATTGTCCTATTAATTAGTATAGATACGACCAAAGGGACTCTTTCAACATGCTTTCAGCATACTCGGTTTCAGTGATTTAGTGCTCAACTGTGGCAACTAGGTTTGTACTTCCATTACCTACCATTCCCAGGTAGTTTGTATCCTGTACTGCATTTGCCTTGAGCTGTTTAACTTTCACGCAAAATCTTGATGCGTTCAACATAGTACAATTTATACTAAGAGGAAAGTAATTGTGTGAAATGTATAAGGAGGTCCTCCTACCATTATTTTCCCTGAGGACTTGTACTTTCAGTGGTGCTACACTAACATTTCCCTAGCTTTGACGTTCCTCTTGAGTCTCCTTTTAGTTGTGTTATTTGCTAAGCTAATGTAATGTGCTGCCTTAAATGGACTTTCCCATGTAATTTTAATGAGTGGAAAAGAGACAGTTGTCCTTAATCTGTTCTGCTACTGTTCATCCTGCTTGCTTTGCAGGACTGTGGGTTTCTTGGAGAGTCTCATACAGACAAACCCCATAATAGTGAAGGAAATGGTAGCTGCGTGAATTTGACCCATCTCCTGCAGAAGGGTCTTAACTGATGGGTCCTTTTACTCTAAAATCAGTATTGGAATACTGCTCTAACATTGTTTAAATGCCACGATTTGATACAAGTGTAATGGACCATATGGACGTGTGGCTGCTGCTATTTCTCAGTTGCATGTAATATATAATAGATTACGTATATTTATATATTATAAATAAATATATATAATATTTATGTATTATGTATAATTAGGAATTTAACATATCTTGGTTTATTTATTTATTTATTTTTAATTGGGAAACCTGAATTCTACCTTCTATCTTTTATCTACCAATAAAGCTTTTAAAGTAGCCTCATTCAGTGATCTAGTCTTACTGGTCACTTCATTCTTCATTCCTATTACAAAGCTAACAAAGCAGATGACAGACTAAACTTTGGAAAGTGTAGCATGGTCTGGAAACTCACTGTATTATCCGAGTGTGATGGGCAGACATGAACCAGCTAAGGAATATGCAGGATTGTAAACATTCTTTTTCTCAGCTGAGTAGCTGTTTATTTGACTGTTTTGGGGGTGTTGCTTGTGTGTGTGTGTGTGTGTGTGTGTGTGTGTGTGTGTGTGTTTAATATTATATGATTAAGGCCCGTAAGTCTCATTTGGTTGATGCCAACAGTTTTGAAGCAAGCTTGTGATTTCCTAGTTCCTTGATCAAACTATGTGGCTTCATGTGTTTCTGTCTGCTACACTGCAGTAACCATGACATGCTCTTTGTAAATAAACCCCACAAGAAGTTTTAGACTTTCTAACTAGAGCTGTCTTGAAAGACACAGCTTTTCAGAACATTTGTAGAATGCTCTCTGAAGGTTGTAATTCAAGCTGAACACTGGGAAGTGCAGCTTTCCTTCACAGACAGCTGAAACATACATGGCAAGAGAGCTTATTCGTGTCCCTTTGGAAAACGTTACTTTTAAGAGCTGAACAATATAATGTTCATTGTGCTTCTGAAGAAAGGTCAAAACAGGAAGGCTGCTGAGCTTCACAGTCACTTCTGAAGATTTGCATTTTTAATGCAACTCTTTGGTAAAATATACAACAAATAAGCAATTTTGAAGCTTAAGGCAGACACAGCTGGGCTTCTTTCTCCAGGCTACTTCCCAGCATATTTTCTGTTAAAAAATACTTACACCTTGTTTTTAGTTTAGGAGTATTTTCTCTGCTGAACTCTTCATAATTAAATGCAAGCTTCCCCTATATCTTCAGATTGGTTTTACTGTTATTTCATACCAAGTCTATTAGTGATTTTATAATGGACACAGAAAATTGAACAACTCAAAAACTGGAAAAGTTTGTCACAGCTTATCGTGACACTGAAGTAATCTTTTTTTTTTTTACTGTATATGTATTCTGTCCTATCCATCAGTACATATGAAAAATTTTCCTGTGTAACACCGTTAGTTTCCTTATTTTTAAAGGATCTCACAATTTCAGAGTGATCTGGTCTGATAAAGAAGTCTCAAGCCTGTGGCATGTGGAATGGTACACAGACTTTAGAAATCTTAAGAACCCATTAAGCTGCTTGATCTGTTTTTTTTCTGTCGGTGCATGATTTCATCATATATGATCTGGCCAGTGCAGTAGCAAATGAGTCAGCTACAGATTTCCAATGAGTGAAAGGTAAAGGAAGCCACTTTATTGGTAAGACAAAGAATTACACCCACCAGCAGTTCTCTCAGCAGCTGGGAGAACTTAAAAGCAAGAATGAGCTAAATGAGCACGTGACCTAGTCTTGCTGATAAAGACATAAAACCAAGTGTCTGATTGCTTATGGTCATTAACAGTCCAATGGCCCTTTCCGTTGAATAGGGCACAGTAGCCTCAGTGTCCTGGCCTAATTCCAAATATGCATTTATTCTCTCTCTCAAATCTCCCTGAAGTATCAATTGGATATGCTATTCCCTTTATTTCCTCATAAATGAACAAGTACTAGGGCTACTGCTTCCCAACCCAGAAGCAGAACCTGGGGATTCCCCATAAACCCATTATATAAATATTAAGGGAATTATTGTTATTATAATGTAAGTTAAATACTTTTTCAGTGAAAAATGAGGCCAATTCAGCCCTTCCTAAACCACATTTTTCTCGCATCCATGTAAGGAAATGTAATTGCTTCAGCGCTCATCTCGCATATTCTCAAGATACTGGAGCAGGTTGATTTGTTCTGAACCACACCCTTTTGTTTGTTGCCCCTTCCCTTTCCTGGCACATAGACTTATGAACTTCTTACAGTCACCCTTTAATTCAGCATAAAATGCCCCATTCGTCTGTGGTGACATCCCTCCCTCCTTTGTTGCTGTACAGATACTCATTATTGATGCAAACTCCTGTACCTCTCTCTTAAACCTGGAGATTAGTGTGTATAATTTTAGGGTTTACCTCATGCCTGGAGATGCAAACCAAGTTTTTACCTCGACACCTATCTTTTCCTAGGGATGCAAGGCAAATATCTACCTTGGTGCCCATCTCTTCCCTAAGTTGAAAGGCAAGTTTTCTCTGTAGCGGGTCAGTTGCTTTTCTGTCAGCCTTCACAAATGCTGTGAGAGGTGAGAGGAGGAGAAATCCTTCAAGGAATACATGAAATTGGAAAGAATAAAACAAAAAAGAAAAAGGGAAGTTAAGAATAGAAGCAAACAGCTCTGTAACAACAGTGTTAGAGACTCCCTATGGGAAGGCCTACATTACAGAGGGCAGCCTAGAGTATCTGTCAGGTTGCTCTGTACAGTCCTGACCCACCATGTAACTCAGCTCTGATGCTTAGGCACACTGGGTCTGCACATGCCATTTGTTTTGGTTGAGGCTGTCTGCTGCTGAATTTGGTCAGAGACAGAAGGAGAACATGGTGCCCTCTCTTATGATCGATAATGATGGAGTGGCCTCTTCAGTTTGCAGGTAAGAGAGGAACGATGGTACAACCTGAAAACAACTGTAGTAAACAGAGGATGTGGTTCAGTATCTTTAAATATATGTAATATGATTCAGTATCTTTAAATACACATAATAGCAAAAAGACTTGTGTATTGCCTTCAGAATCCTAAATGCTGTGGTTTTCTGCCAAGGTGGTGAAGCTTCTACTTGTACTCAGATCTCAATCAGTCCTGCTGAACTGAATGACCCCTAAGTAGACATGTTATTGCCTTATGAACTATTTAGAAGGTAATATATGAGTAGTGTATTTATAAACTTGTTGCAACAACTAGTTTTTAAATGTAATTTTAAAATAATATTATATGCTCTATAAGCATTAGTCAGCTCCTTGGAAAAAAATTTTTTTTTTTTTAATTCCTTCAAGCAAACTTGAGCTTGCTTTAGTTGTTTGATTTCAGCTTTTAGCACCATTGCAGTTTCAACTGTCATCATCCTGGACGGTAAACATCAGTTGACTCTGGAAAACTGTTCCATTGTTCTTCCTAAACTGAGATTCTGCCCTGGTAACAAGACTATTTTCTTGATTAATTTCCCCAGAAAACTCAATACAGCCATCGTTTCTGTCACAAACTGAAAAAGAGACTTAGTCTCACAATCTCACATATTAAAATGAGAGAAATCTGGAAAAATATCTCACTCCTGTTAAAGTGAACATCTCCCTTTTCACAAACTAACAATGTGATAAGACTTCTTAAGAACTTCTGCTCATTGCTTTCTTTAGAAGTAAACTTTGTCCTTAGGAAGTTACAAAGCTTCCAAAAGAGAATCCTGCTCCCTGCAACCTGATGATCCTTTAAGAAATATAACCTACAAAATGCTTTGTAAAAGAGGTCTGTACATTTTTCACCTGTACGGTATGGGATGTGCTCTTTGATATATAGTCTTTATGAGACTTGACAGCATAGCTGAATGGAAAGCATGATTCCTTTTAAATGTGCATCTTTATTAAAAATATTTTCATATAAAGATATGCATGTTATATAAATATCTTAATGTATGTTTTTCTGTTAGGAATGCCATCGTATCTGTTAGGCTGCGGCTGTCAGCACATGTGTACAACAACAGTACCTGTATAAGATACTATCAGAATGGGATGTCCAGTGGGAGATAACTTGGGCTCAGCTCAGTGATCTGGAAGTAGTGCTTAATGCTATTTGAGATGTCCCAGTCATGCAAGGATTACCCGTAAGGCTGGCAGGTACAATAGCAGGACCTACAGGAAACTCAAGCACTGCTAGACTGTCAGTTGGAGTCAGGTGGAATCCCCCAGGGCCTCTCACATGGCATTAACAGCTATGTTTAGGCAATGGCTAAGTCTTCTATTTCGCTTGTATCGGAAGCAAAATTTTCACTGACTTTCCTGGGACCCCAATTTTACTTTATAATGAGACTTAAATTAGTACCAAATTAAATCTCACAATTTTTGCACAGCAGCTCCTGAAAACTCATCATCCTGTGATTATTCCTGGGTACCGCTGACAAGAGTTGACTTAGAAGAGGTATATGAGAAATCCCCTGCACCTTTCAGTATTTTCACTATTTTTTTTTAATATAATAAACTAACTTCAACTTTTTCTCAAAAAATAAGTAAAAAAATAATCTCTGAGTAATGAAAATGTTGCAGCACTCCTATGGTTCTTGTTTCTAACGGCTGGGAAAGTGTATTACTGGACTTAGTGGATTGCTATACTTAGTAAGCAGCAAACACAATTAAAGCCAGAATATACTGCATCATAACATGTACTAAATTAATTGATCTTGACAAGTTTCATTTAGCTTAAATAACTCATAGTGTACTTTTCCTTTCAAATCTTAATAAAAATAATGCATTCTTGGTTGCATGGTATCTTACTGTAGAACTCTTACACTATTAAAATTATAAATGTAATCACTTGAAACTATTGTCTTTTTGGAAAAAAGAAAACAGCAGCTGTTCGAGGTGACTTTTTGTAAAGAATGATCTTATGAGAAGAGCTGGAATTAGAAGGATGTGATTAAATGTGGTATTGCTAATTATCTGTCGACCATAGTTTGTTCTTTATAAACCTTAATGCAGTTCACAAGGGCAGTTATTGTCTCTGCTGTGTGCAAACCAGGGAGTGTAGAGGTGTGAAAGAACTTGTACTCATCCATCCAAGGAACCAGTGACACAAATGAAGATTTGCTATCTGCCCAAAGGTAACACTGTAAGAGCACCAATTCTGTGTTTGCATTTGGAGTCTGTCACACCACTGGACAACTATGGAAGCAGTGAGAGCTTATAACTTGTAGTGGTAGCAAATACTGTATTGTTAAAAGCTATACAAAAGCTATGCCAAAGAAGCTGGTTACCTATTGCTCATAAGCCAGCCTGTAGTGGTAAAAGGATAAAAGAAGAAATGGGAAATGATCTAGAGAAGTCTTATAATAATTAGCAATTGGTAGTGTGGCTGTTAGTGATTAGTTAAATCAGATTGTACTGGAATGCATTAACGGTATAAAAGCCCTGTGTGAAACCACAGTTGGGGTGCCCCAATTTGCCTGGGACACCTCATCACCATGAATAAGTATTTGCATCCCAGCCTCCCTCCTTGGTTGGCATGGGCCGTTTGCACATTTTTGTAATGGCATGCAGTCTGGATTTTTTAGAAAAAATAAAACTCTAGAAACTTCAAATGCTACATTTTAACTTTATGAAGCAGAAGGATTTGCCTTTTTAAACTTCTTGAGAGGCTGAGGGAGTTTATGCTTGTGTTGAATTACCGTTACTGACAGCATTCCTGCATTAGTAGTACAGGCAATAATGAAGTATATAGCAATCATCATCAATATTTTTCATTAATTTCAGAAGACAAGTAAAGTCTTGGTAATCTCATAATACGAATTAATAACTCTTTTCCTGTCTCTGCAACAAGCAAAATGAACAGTGGCTGAAAATTAGTGCAGCTCTTTATACCATTTATTCAATGTATATCAAAGTGGGGTGAGCTTTTTCTAATATAATATCAAGAATATGCAACAGTATTTTATGCAGGTTGCTTTATTTTGTAGAAAATACTTTTTCAAGGTAGTGACATAGATGAAGAATTTACATCCTTGTACAACTTGCTGTCACTACACAGTGCTGCTTGTTTTTATTAAGTCATTCCACGTTGCAGTGACTGATTTCCTTCAGATATCAACTGTAATTCAATGCAGCAAAACCTCATGCATCAGTGCTCCAAAATTACAGAATGGTTGCTGTCAGCCCTAGCTGCCTAGAATCTACAGAATTGTGTGTTACCTCTGGTGCACTTGATGTCATTTCAGGTTTCCTCCACTGCTGAAGCCTGAGATTTGTTTCTTCTTTAGCATTTTATTGGTGCACTGGTAAACAAAGATCTATAAGACATATTCAATAATATATAAGTATATATTTGTGTACTTTAAAGTTGTTAAAGAGTAGTTGTAGTAGCAAGTTTTTTGTGGGAGGGGAAATATGTACGCTGGGAAATAACTGTTCTTTCACTTTCTAAGTAGAACTGTAATGAAAACTATACGATTCCTCCTAGTACAGGTTTTACAAAATGTGGTTTTGTTTTTACTTCTTATGTGAATTACTGTGTGTTCTGGACTTGGAGTGAAAGTTAAGGAAACACACTGCATTGCACTGAAATACTTTGATTTTTTTATTGAAGACTAGGTTACAAGTTTTCATAGGTAGATCTCACTTTGCTGGGGAATTCTCTTGTGAGAATGAAGTAGTTATTATCTGCTATCACTTTCCTAACTGGGATTGTGACTCTGGTACCAAGTTGCTTGGTATCTGTTAAGGTAGTGGTGGGGAAGATGGGCATGTTTGAGTTCTTGGTAGAAATGAGTTGGGAGAAAATGTGTGTACTGTCTCATTGAGTGTTGATGTAGAGATTCTTCGGACGGTTCTTGAAAGGTCTTAATCCCACTAGAATGGGGTCTGTCTGTGAAGATACTCCAGAGGAAGCAAAGCTGTTCTGCTTTCAATATGAAAGGCAGTATATTTTGAGTAACAGAACTTCGCAGTATGTTATTCACGGGTTATTAGAACTTCTGCTTCGTAAGAAGCTGTTCTTAGTTTTTACTACCTTGTCTTCAGTAGATTTTGTAGAACCAAGTATTTTGTTCAGAAAGATTGCCTTTCATTCATTTTGGAGACTGCATGTGCCTTCAGCTGTCTCTGTGTTTGCTTTAGCAAATCTTCTGGGGCTAAGGAATAATTAGAAATTCATTAAGCCTGGAGAAATACCAGGTCACATTAGATGCTGTTATTCAACTCTAGCAATTCTGCTGAGTTGGATGGGAACAGGCTGCTTGTTTCTACTGCTTTATAGGCTTTTAAATGCAGGGCATCAAGTCCTAGCTATATATCCTTGTGGCAGAGAGACTTTAAACCTGTGGTGGGTATGATAGGCAGTGCACAGGAAAGGCCTGTGAAGTTTGTGAATCACACTGAAAGCAGAGTCTCTAACTTGCCTGCCAGCTGCAGGGTAGGCATGTTTTGGAATACTGTCTGCTTGCTTGAAACTCTGTTAAAAAGGTCTTAAGTATGGCACAAAAGATCCTCCTAATATTTTGCAGTAATACTTTTAAGATATTTGAATAATTTTGAAAACATTCAACTGGAATGCAGTCTTATCACTGAAGGCGTTCAAAACGGAAAGTTATTCACGCTGAACATGCAGTCTTTCTTTGGTAAACTCCTATGAGAGGTCTTGGACAAGATCCTGTACCATCCACTGGTTTTTAAGAAACTGTAGACTTCAGTCTGTACAGCTGCTTCAGTTGTTAGTTTATCAACTAGTGCCCAGAGGGAACATTTGAAATACTTTCTTTATCTGTGAATAATTTGATAAATGACAATTGTGTGTGGGAAAACACTGAAAAATGATGCATTTCATGCAGAATCGCTATACCCCTTCTGAACCCTGATGCTACTTTAATATATCAATACAAAAATCTTGCCGAGAAATGCTACTTTCCCAGTTATTCTTTTAAAACTGGTATTCCTGATCTGGTGGCTTCAGTCCACTCTGAGACCTTTGTGTTTGGTTTTATTTTTATAACAATGGCTTTAGGACTTCTGAATTTCTGTCTCAATATGAGACAGATTAGTTAAGCTTTTGAAGAATTAAAAAGAAGGAAGGGAGGGAATAATAGCAGATTTGCGGTCACTCCTCAAATGAATGCAACTTAATTTCAACATCCTTACAATGTTGACAAGCGTACGCACATCCGGGAGTTGTTCACTGGGCAACTTGGTATTTTATTTTTCTGAAACAAATTGTAGTTATTCTACCAAATAATATAAAAGAGGTTATAAACAATTTTTACTGAATTTTTGTACAGGTAGGACATCAAGGTAATTCAAATAATCAATTTTTCCATTGCACCTGCTAAATTTCTTGTACCAGTTCTATAATCCTAACAGTAGGGTGTTTACCTTAAGCATGCTCTTCCTCCTTTTGTGACAGACAGCAAAGCAAGAACGTAATTTTGGACAACCATGTACAGTCTTAATTCTGTAGAAAGCTTGATCAATTGTGTCATTCTTGTGTGTGTAGACTGGAGATTCTGTAGCAGCTCTGTGTGTTTCATACACTAGCAGGTGCTTTCTTACGTCCTTAATGCCAAAATGTGGAGTCTTCAAATCCATGGTGCCTTTTGACATAACGGGGTATTGCATTCTTTTTATGAAATGGGATACGATTTTCTTCAATTTTCAGTGTGATCAATATTTCATATGAAATATTGAACATCACATTTGGGTAATCTGAATAACTGGGCATACTTTGGACAGTTGCAATTCTGGCATATTCATGGAAATGGGAAGGACTTGCACCATGAACCATTCCTTACAGGGATGCTTTCACTTTTGTATTACAATCTGTTTGGGTTTCTACTGACAAACTCACCAAGTTTAAAAGGATTCTGTTTCACCTGAGTTACCATGTTACCTTTGTTTGCCTCTTCAGACAGATAGTGCCTTCCCAGTTGTTACAAATGTGGGGGACTGCCTGTGTGAGATGACAGGGACATTTCTCCAGGTGGGTTCCTGAGCTAATTTTCCAGTGGGTATGCCATAGATCTTAACCTCTAGGGTATGACTAGTCTGTGTTATCCAGTCTGATCTGTGTAAACCCAGAGAACTAACACTGAAGTCCTGAAGTTAAAATGGGACTGAAACTAGCCTGTTCTCATATAAATGGGTGACAGGCTGAGGCTGAAAATTTGATTTCAAAGTCTGGATTCTTGACACACCAAACCTCATTGGCAGCTTTAGGTATTAACATAGTTTCTGCTACAAGTTATGCATGGTTGATGGACATCAGATAATCTTTACTGACTTAGGTCAGAAGCTTAGTCACTGACATGCTGTCACCCTGATAAATATGCTTAAAAGCATCTAAGCAAAACACATGATGGAATCTGTCACTTTTCAAATACTTTGTTCATATCGGTTAAATAGCAATAGGTGTCATAATTCTGTCAAGCTGACAAAGTTCAACTACCATACCAAACAGGCCACAAGCCTGACAGTCCTTTAAATCAGTTTCTAGACCACGTGTTTCTAAATTTGGTCACTTACACACTGTTATTTTGTTTCCAAAATCTGAATAAAATGGATCACCCAGTTTTCAAAATGGTGAGTGGAAACAGCACGTGTATAAAATTATCTCTTAATTTTATGATGAGTCATCACGTATCAAAGTTGTGTCTCCTCCCTGGTGTCTTGTCCCACAGTGTTGCAGAAGCTGTTTTTTCGGCTGGGTGCAGTATTTGGAACATAAGCCAATGGATCAGGTCGGATCAAGTATCTATAGAAAGAAATTACAATTTTTTATTAAAAAGAATTGATGTGAGCAAGAATAAAATAAGTGCATACAGTTGTAAAGGTGAAAAGATCTGAGGAAGACATAAAGGCTTACTTCGAAGGTGCTTAGTCTAGTTCTTGTTGGGTAACTTGGGACACTTGGGTAACTCCACCTGCTTTAGATGCTAATCATAGAGCTTTTCACATTTTGTTTGCCTAGACATCATCTGTACGTACTAGGTACAGCTAAACCTTAATTTTGACTCACAGCTCCTTTGCCAGTAATTCTGTATTTCTTTATGCATTTCCTTTACTCCTTCAAGAAGGTACAAGCAGTCCACAGAGCTATTTCCCAAATAATTTTGTGAGAAAACAATGGATAATTCTTGTCTCTTTGCCCAACAAATAAAGAGCCTGACGTTGATAATCTTGGTAAAAGCTGACAGTCTGTCGACAGACTCTTCAGAATAAGAATTTCTAGTAGATCTGAGTACTTGAAAATGACTCATGAGTTTGAATATAAGTTTGAGATGTTTAAAAGAACTGCTTTTCTCGGGTAAAGGATGTAAGAGCTTCCCATTAATTTAGAACTGTAAATTTTTCACTGTTTTGACAGCTATCTCAAATGATAAACTATCTGATCTGAGGTGGCTTTAGGTGCTAGCACTATAGTAGCTTTGTGGATTAATCCCAGCATTTTATTAATCCTTGCATATCATGTAACTTTCCCCACAAAAATTGAAATTGCAGGAAAACCAAGTATAAAAGAATCCTTTCTCTCATACCTCCATGCCACATTTCTGTCCATCTCCTCATCAGCCAAATGAACTATGCTTGACCAATGAACCAAATGAAAATGCTTGAAATGCTCTCCAAATAGAGGCTGCATGCATGCAGTGTGGTGCTTCTAAAGATTTTCTGTGTGACTTTGCAGTGGCTCTGAAGAAAGTTTCTCATTCTACAGGCTGTGAACTTCTGCCATTCTGTATAATGAGTATGTTTAGCCCCAGACTTAATAAAAAGCCCCAAAAAATTCTTCAATAAAACATGAAACAGAAAAACCTGATTAACTGAACTAACATTTTCTGTAAGTGTATGAGCAATCACTGCCATACGTCCCCCAGAACTGCTGTATGTTTTCAGCTCACCTAATAACAGACTGTTCCTGGCTCAAAGCATGGGCTTCTGAGTCTGTGGCACGTTGCCTTTATGGTGGATACTCAGGAGAATCGCCTGATCTCCAGGATTTGGAAACACCACCTGCTGCTGTTACTTTATTGATGTTCTTCCTTCTGTCAGGGCTAAAATAGCATAGCAGTGTTTTCTCTATCTTACAGAATTTGTTGCTACACATAGCCTGAACTTATTTGCACAAGAAAACTGTGGATGTAAATAGGGGATTGAAAAACTCTATTCAATCTGATGTTTAGTGCAGAACAATCTATATTTTTTTGCTGATCCAGGCAATGAAACTGATGAGCAGTGAAAGAGTCTGCCCTATTCTGTTCATTAAATACAAATGAAGCATGTTTAAAAACATGCTTATCTTGCTTGGTTTTTTTGGTTTTAGTTTGGGTTTTTTTAGGAATATGTTTTCTTAAATTTGGAGGGAAAACTCAAGTTTCCCTTAAGTAAAAATAAAATAAAAGTTAACAAAATTTGTATAGTGATAAACATTGACACAGTTGTAAGAAGCCTAAATGTATGATAAACAACTGCTAGTGTGTTGAGGGTTTGTAATTGGCCTGATGTCACAGATCCCAGATCTCAGTGGTCATCTTCCTCCCTTAGGCATGACTTACTGCATAAGCAATTCCTAGGTGTGATCTCTGTGTGTTACTGCAGAAAGCTGAAATCTGGAGCTCCTAATTGCAAATCTTGGAACTGAAACTGCAGCTCTGAATCTGATGTTTTCATGGGCATCAACCACACCAACAGCAGAGCAAATATGTTAATCTCCAGGAAAAAAAACCTCAAACAAAACATGTCAAAGGAACAAAGAGCTTGTAGTGCATGTTTTTGATTTTTGTTGTGTTTGATTTTTGGTTTGGTTTTGTCTTGTGGTGGGTTTTTTTTGCTTTTAAAAAAGGAGAGTGCTCATGCTAGCAATGGAATGTATTGTAATAATTCTGGAATGAAAGAACAAGGAGTACTACTGCAAGATCCATTTGCACGTTCTGAACTCTGATACAAAGAAAATCACGCTCTGCTGAGTCAGTGTCAGCTGTCAAATTTGATGATTTTTCTAAATACGCAGAGTAAGATGAGGATGAGAGAATACATAGGTAAGGGCATTACTAATATATGTATTAAATATGTATTTATTTTAAATATGCACACGTGTGTATAACTACCTGTCTATTTAAATAGACAAGTATTAATTTTTATTTTTTTTGCAGGTGTATAGGAAAGTCTGGGCTTCTTTTCCAGCAGAAAGATAATGAAATTAATTCAGTCAGGAAGTGCAAATGACAAATTCTGCAGGTCTTGTGACTTTTGTTGTGCTTTAACTTACACGATATCATTCAGCTCTAATCTCGTATCTGGAGAAGGATTGATCAGGATGTAAGAGAGGGTATTCTCATGATCGTTCATTTCATCTAGAGGCAAAAAAATATACCAAATTAATTATATTTTAAAGCAAACTTTTCAGAGTTTTCTGTCTGAAAGTAGAGCTGGTTTAAAATACTCCAAGTTTGTCTTAGGGAAAAAGGGCAAAACAAAAAAAAACCCAACTTCCTCTGCCCCCCCCCCCCCAGCAATAAAACCATAAACTTTTCTAATTTTGTTTATGGCATCCTCAGTTCTTAAAAATCAGTTCATCTTGCATAATAGTGATGATTTTGTTTTTTTTTTTAATTATTGATTGAAAGTATTACAGTAACCATACCATATCCTGCTGGGGAAAGGCCCAGATGCTTCATTCTGTTTTTCACTAGTTCAGCAAGCTCCTGTCTTTCTGATCTCCTGTAAAGGTTCATTCGCTGCTGGTTTATCTTCTCAGCTGTTTTACCAGAGTGTCTTGGTACTCTTCTGCTCAGTCGCCGGGCCCACTGCATGCTTTTTCGTCGTAACAAGGGGTGATCAGACTGATCACTAGATGTGGAGTTACGATGGTTATTACGATAATTAACTTGTTCTTTGGTGTCTTTAGTGTCTTCCCATTCTTCCACACTGATGGAGATTTGAGACTTGAAAATGAAAGGAGAAATTGAGGGCTTTAGAAAATAGAAACAGATCAAGATGTTCCCTTCTTTTTTCAACAGTGCAGTTGAACATGTGTTTTGGTTTCAGTGGAGCTGAGGAGATTCAGCTGTTTGTACTTAGAAAGTTCCTGAATTGGGCACCCTTCCCTAGACTTTGACATGTACAAGGCCCACTGAAGATATAAACACACTTCTCAAGTGCAAAAGCAGACACTTGTTATTTAGTGCCTGATTCCATTTTGATCCTATACCAACTTTAGCCTTCTCATATTGCCTTTCCTGAATCAAGGAATATGTTCTGAATTAATTCTAGCTTTCTTCCAAGTCTGCATATTTTTAGAAATTCAAGTTCTGTAACTTCTTTTGGATTTATGGTGTGGATTCATTAAGTAGTGGTTTGACTTTGGTTGTGCTGTTTTGAGTATTCTTTTAAGGTGGAACATACATATTAGCTGTTTCTCAAATTCCCAGGCATTTTCTACCTTCCAGCACATAACATTCGGAAGGCCTTTGTGTCAGAAAGTAGGAATGTAGTCATTAGTGTTCAGTGTGATTCAGGATTCCTCTAGCAAAAGAGGTAATTAATTCCTACCTTAAAGCATAATGATGTTATTTTTTCACTCACAGAGTAACAAAAAGCAGCAGACTTCAAAGCCAAAATCTGGCCCTCTGTTGCTGTCTTCTTGATGCCACCCAATTAGTGGCAGTAGTATACACATACAGCAGTACTGAAATATCTCAAGTAGATAGGCTATATATGCAGTTCTAACATACAAAACTATTATAGGGATATACAATCAAACATGTCAAAAGCTACCTTCAAAATTCTTTTAATGCCTATTTTACATTTAACAAATTCTTCTAGCTTCTAGTTTCAAAACTACTTTCTGAGAATCCTGAGTTATTGCCCTGATCTTAGAGACATGTCTTTTATTGACATTGAAAGAGTGAAGCCCTCACTGGTATCAGCACAGTCATTTTACCAGGTTACTGGGGACTGATCTTAACAGCATATTGCTGAGTGCTTAAAATAAGTAAATGAAATATAAACCAGAGATGACTTGAAGTGGAACTGGCTCAGTTTGTATAAATTCCCAAGAACAAAAAGTTCACAGTAAGCTGGAAGTAACAAGTATAAAGCAAATCTAGCTGAAGTGCTAGAGGTTCTAAAGGCCTTCTCCCATTAACACAAAATCTGAAAGTAATGTTGTGTTGAATATAGCCTTTCTTTAAGAGGCTCACCATGCTGTCCCACACAGTAGTCTACAGTTCCTGTAGTCCATAAGGTAATACTTGATATGAGTAAGTCTGACAATGTAAGAAACGTACTATTTTTTTCCCTTTCACACAGACTGTCTTGTATCTATGTAAAAGAAACCCAAACAAACTACAAACCAATCAAACCCGACAATTAAAAAGAACAATAAAGATGCTTCTGTTGTAGCAACATCTCGAACATCCTAGACTGGAATCTTGCAATAAACGTTATGCAAAGACCTGCTAATTTACTGAGCTCTTCAGCCTAGTCTGCAACAGAAAGGCTTGTTTGGTGTTGGGTTTTGTGGGTTTTTTTGGTTGGTTAGTTATTTGTTCGTGTTGGGGTGTTTTGTGGTCTGGGTTGTTTCCTTTGTTTGATCAGGTTTTTTTTGGTGTTTCTTTTGTTGGTTTGTTGTTTGGTTTTTTTTTAATCGATTTGAAGTTGTGTTACTGACTCAGCTGATACTATACTGGGAGGGCTTAGGAGAGAACGCTGAACCCCTGTGTACAGGAATGCTATTTGATTTTGTTGTTTGTGATTTTAAATTGAAGTCTTGGGTTTGCATGTATTTTACAGTAAGGAATGAGGTAGGCAAAGTACATTCCATGTGATAAGGTGTGATTATAGTCTATTTGGCATGAATAAATCTGACACAAACTGACTATAAATGATGGTCTTGTTTGTCTTTCTTCCTGAAAGCATTGTAGCTTTCCTTGTCCAACCCTTGATAAAACAACTACCTGGGCTTGCTGCCAGTAATTTTGGAGAGGCAGAGATCAATCAAACCAATTATTACATAGGGGTAAGTTACATTTTTCTGAGCCAGAGATTAATCAGGAGACACCAAGTAGAAGAATGAGTCTTTTGATTTTGTGAGTCTGTAAATTCTTAGCTTGAACTTTTGAAACACTGGGACAGATGAGTCAAAACTATAAATTAAGGTGATAAATATTTACTTAGGTGATAATTCAGTTTTTATGGTGCCTCTTGAGAAAGATGTGCAGAATGGCTCTTCATTGTATGCAGGAGAAAAATAAACTCTCTAAGACAAGGCAAAACCACAGAAAACCAAACCCTCTTCCAAAGGCAGCACAAAAGTGTGGCTGTCAATGGCAGCTGTTCAATGCACAGAAGGTAAAAACTCAGTGCAGAGCACTTTTGTTTCCCTCTCTGGTTTAATCAGTCTCAAGCTTTCTTTAAAAGTACTTCTGTAACTATTGTTAGTTTGTTTTGAGGTTTGGTTGCTTTAATTTCATTTAAATTTTTTTTTGCATAGCTTGTAAACCTGTGCATGAGAAGCATAATCAATGATCCAGTGTCATTACTATTACACAGTAGTAATTGATCATCTTCTGTTTTATGAAGTGTACTTATATTTTTCGTGATTGCTTAGAACAGAAACATGGTGAACTCTCTGAAAAACACCTAGGTGTATGATGGTAACAGCACTACAATGGCAAACATCAGGCAGTTTGTTGGATCTTTGTTCCCTTGACTTGCTGCTTCCTGGGAGCTATGTGTGTAAAATGTAAAGCACTTTTAATGTGCAGATTCATCTAATCTGTTCTGAAGCAATGTCTTACTTTATTTTTTTTTTTAGCTGTGAGTTGTATGTTGAAGTAACTTCACTGTTCCATATACCAATAGCCCTTGATAGCAACTAATGTTCCAGGACTTGTATGGGGGTTATCTTTTGGGTTTGTGATGAACATGGTATTGATACCAGGGGTGTTTCAGTTATTGCTGAGCAGTGCTTACACAGTGTCAAGGCCTTTTCTGCTTTTCACAGTGCCCTGCCAATTGAATAGGCTAGGGGTGCACAAGCAGCTGCGAAGTAGACACGGTTAAGGCAGCTGACCCCAACTGTCGAAAGGGATATTCCATACCATATGGCACTGTGTTCAGCAGTAAAAGCTGAGGGGAGATGAAGGAATGGAGGGACTTGAGGAGTTATGGTATTTGTTTTCCCCAGTATGTGTGATGGAGCTCTGCCTTTCTGAAGATGGCAGAACCACCTGCCTGATGATGGGAATGAGTGAATTCCTTACTTTGCTTTCCTTGCACATGCAGCTTTTTCTCTACAGGTTCAATTGTCTTTTATTTCAGCCACCAAGTTGTCTCACTTTTAAAGTTCTATTCTCTCCCTTACCCTACTGTGGGGGGAATGAGTAAGCAGCTGTGTGGTGCTTACTGCCTACTGGGCTTAAACCACAACACCCAGAAACAGGCAGACAATAAGAAAATACTTACTTGTGAAGCCATTTCTCGTGACTGACAAAGAAAGGGGGAAAAGAAAAGAGAAGACAATTTAAATAGAAGTGAATCTAAAGAAACAAAACATGGACTGTTTAACAGGAACCATAGTAAACTAGCTACGCAGAGTGAAGTGAGGGCTTCTTGTGTACACAGTATAAAAAGGCAGCGTCAAAGAGGAAACTGTATATGTAGAAATATTAATATTGGCAGATCTTGTTCTTGTGACCCGAGTTAACCCTTAACTGGTAACTTCCAGGTGTCAGCAATATAAACTAAGTTTTATATGTCTCTTTAAACTCAAACTGATATGAGTACTGGAGGTTCTCTGAGTTAGAAACCTTCAAATTGTGGTTGTAAGTTCATAATTGAGAAATATAGCAATTTACGTTTCTCTAACCTCCATTTTAAAGATCTAATCCAACAATGTTTTAAAGTTGTTTTTGGCTTAATATATCAAAAAGCTAAGTGCTCGCCCATGCTAATACTTTTTTTAGAGAAATTAGTCAAAAAATCCTTTAACTTCATAAGAAACACTTTGTGGAAGAGTTACAGCTTTTGTCATCTCTGCATCTGTAGGTATCTACCTATAAGGACCACAGCAGCAGAGCTTAATGTTGCTCTTCAGTATTCTGGGAAAAATCAAAGGTTAAGGAAGATTTCCCCTGCCCCTCTCTAAAGGGGGAAGGGTTTCAAAAATGTTCACCTGCTGAACAAGAAACTGCTGAAGTATTTAAGTGTGACAATACCACTGCGGGTCTACATTCAGAGCTTTTTATAGAGAGTAACAAATGCTTTTACTTAACTTAATAAAGACATTGCCATTCATCTACACTAGTCTGGGATTTCCCTGTCCCCCTTCCCCTTCTTTCTCTATCTGATTTAACTCAAATTCTTCATGAAATTACCTGTGAAAGTTGATAGGAAATAATAGAACTCCTCTATCTATTGGACAGTGGCTTCTAGGCTGGTTTCAGTGCCTCAATGTTCTAAGAAACTGCTACTTTGTAAGAGATAATAACTATCTTGAACAAAATCTGGGCCTTGTCTGACCAAGTAATCAAGCACCTGAGCAGCTGCATGTGCACAGGCTCCAGAGGTTTTAGCATTACGGTACAATTGTGAGTTTAGCATTAAGTGACTAATGATCACAAACCTTGTTTTCAGAAAAAGATTTGAAATATCATGAATTTATTAGCTAGTCTTGCTTCGGAAGATCAGAGTGTGTGCGCTTACCTTCCAGCCCTCTGCCAAAAAACAGAAGTGTGTTTTGATGAGTATTATTCTTACAGTTATCCCCTCCCCTGCACAGCTGCTGTCTGTCAATAAGCCTGTATGTTTGAAACGTGAACAAGCAGAAAGGAGAAAAACAGGCCACCTGAATGAGCTCTTCACAATATATTGTATGCTCACAGTTCAAATTTCTTGATTCTCTTTTTTGGACCTCAAGTCTAATAGCCAGCTGTGAATGTGAGAATAAAGCATCACCATGAATTTTACCTTACTTACCCTTATTTAATGAATTATTAAAATCTGGCATGTCCTCTTTTTTGTTGAAAGCTATGATGAACCTTTTTTTCCATACTAACAGTGTGTTGCCTATGCTCTTCTCCAAGGAATGATATTGATGAATGATGTTAATGCGGCTATACTGATAAAAGCATAAAATCAGCTGACATTGTTGCAGTGACACAGCCCACCGGCTAAGCTCTAAAAGCTGCTTGTAGAGGTATTGGTGGTCCACAGAGAGAGAGGAGCTACTGAATGTGGTCTTGCACAGCTTTTTGTAGCTCTCATTTAAAAATCAACTGAATTTTAACTGTGTACTTCCTTCAAGATAAATCTTGCCCTTAGGCATTTCATGGCTGAATGTTTTTCTGAAATATGGAAGAGCAAATGCAAATTGTCTGTGTTGGAAACCAGTAAACTGTATCTGAGCATTGCAGAAGAAAGAGGAAAGTTGTTGTTCACAGTTGCATTTTAGAGCTGTGTGAGAATGGTTTTATGAGATGGCAGTACTAATCATCATGTAAAAAAATGGTTTATACATGACAGAAATAAAAACTGCACGAAGTATGCAAAATAGTAAAAGGTGGTTTTGTCATTATGTATAGGGAGAAATGTATACATTTAGATGGCAGATGCTTAAATACATATATACAAAAAATTACCACTGTTTGGCAGCTAAATTTAGAGAAATCCCACAAAAGATTTAATAATATTAATTTTCTTACTGCTAATTTCTAACTGGGAATTCACATGAAACTGAAATGCCAGCTGTTTTGAGAGAAGTGTTGATATTCTTGTTAAACCTGATACAGGACCTGGTCATACAGCTTGCTGTGGATACTGCTGTTAGTCACTGCATGCATGTTCAAACTAGAACTATCCTAGCCTGTCCTATCTGCACCTGAGTTACCCCTTGTTTCCAATCAGTCAGTTCTCTGTAGGTGAGCACAGGAATGAAAGTCAGTATATAGACTCTAGATTGGCTGTGGGTATTCATGAAGTCTGGGGCTAAATGTGAGCCTGGAATTCATGTAGCTATGTATATGTCAGTAGCAGGAGACCTTCAGTGGGTTATCAGAATTCTGTGCATTTGCAGATATGATATTCACGATACTCTTTAAATAAATGGTTCCCATTCTGATGAGGACCAAAAAATGTTGTATACTCTGTAATCAAATCCAAAGAAAAGTATGGTAAACTGACATACCTCAGATGTTGTAAGCTTTTGGGATTCTGTCCTATAGACTCCAATTGGAATGTCTCCTGTAGAAGAACAAAGTTTCTGATACAGTCTGGCATATGTCCTAATCCATAGATCCTCTTCTGTGATCTTCATCTGAACAAAGAATG
Organism: Lathamus discolor; assembly: GCF_037157495.1. NCBI lineage: Eukaryota > Metazoa > Chordata > Aves > Psittaciformes > Psittacidae > Lathamus > Lathamus discolor. Next base: position 55,488,266 of record NC_088886.1, on the reverse strand, counting down.
ATAGGAAGGAGGAGTTTTGAGGGTTTATCACTTACTCTGTATACTGCTCTTGGAAAAAAAAAAATCACAACTAAACACTAGCTGATAATGATTGTATTGCACTTTTGCTCCACAACAAATCTGGAGCTTCTGTTGAGTCTGTAGACACTGTTTCTTTTGTTTTCTCCCTGTCTGGGAGACATTGCAGTGCAGATGGTTCAGTCTTATGAAATTACTTCTGTTCTTGTTTTAAAATTACTTATATGGCAAACTTCATTCAGTGTTCACATCTGACTTAAGTCTAAAAGAATGAGCTAAATATTGGCAGCAGTAAGAACCTGGTGATGGACAGACTGAAGACCACATAAGTATTTTGAGTGCAGCCAGATAGCTGTTCAGTAGACTGCAGGCTGAATATCTGGAGAAAAGGGAGTGAAGGGAAATTAATACACTAAGCATAAATGACATATGAAAGTCTAAAATCAATCTTTAGTATTTAATTACTATTATAATAGCTTTATTTCAGGGTATGTGAGCCCCTTTTCAGAGATTCAGTCATCTTGCATTCACTGTAGCAAAGCTTAAAGATTGACTCACATACCTATAATTAGCTTTTATTTAAACAACTTTCTTAAACTATCATTGATAACTTCTTTTTAGAGAACAGCATCCTGCAGTTCTTTGTAGTTCCCCAGAAAGCAGTGGATAAATAACTCGACTTCTGTTGATCTGTTTGCCATTTGGGGTGTGATGGGTGTGGGCAAAACCAGAAAGGTGGGGTTTATTTCTAATAAAAAAGAATTTTTATGGTTTGTGCCTATATATGTATAGAAAAATAGATATAAACTCTGTGTTGAGGTACCAAATAACAGCTTAAACCACACAGTGACTTCAAACTTTGACACTAAAGCCATTTAGTATATATTATTCTTACGTAAATTCCAGTTCTGCCCTTTGTTGTCTATGATGGAAATGGGTGTCATGAAATAGCATTGTGTGTAAGTGCTAGCCAGGCTGTACAAGATAGGTAATGCTTCCCGTGTTTTATATACTTCATTTTAAAAGTTGTTAGCTGAACTGCTATTGCTCTGTTATTAAAAAAATGCACTTTTCCTGTGCTTTCCTGTCTATCCCATTTTCCTTTGAGCCTTATAGAACATATTGCATTTTCTTGGGCGTGGGGTTATTTTTTGCTATGGAAGTGGCTATTTTCATTTCTTCTTCCCTGGTGAAAAAGGAAATAGATGGCCTTCTTGGACTTTCACAAGAGCAAGTGCTGTACACGAATCCCCATTATGTTACAGACAGTGCAGAATCTTCTCTGGTACTCTGTAGTAATGTTTATTTTTTTTTAACAACTTACTGAACAAAGAAACCCAGACCCTGGAGTGGTATCAAGTCCCAGAAGTAGTCTTGTGATGGAAATCATATAACCTTTCACAAATGACTGCAAGAGTTTCAACAGGAGAGATGGAAAAGAAAGAGAAAAGCTTTAATTAACAGATGAACAGTAACCGTTAGCGCCATGTGTGAATTTGACAGAAATTGTACATCTGTGTTTACAATCAAACTCTATCTTTTAAGTAGGCAAAGTGATGTTAAGTTTGTACAAAGTATGGTAGAAATAGTTATCCCTTATTTTGTGCTGAATATACTTGCATGAAATAAGTGTTCTTATTTGGTCCTGTGTATGCATGCAATGTACATAGAGGATTCAAAGAGACTAATGTATAATAAGGCATCATGAAAGCAAAGGTAAGATCAATGGAAGTAAGGTGTTTGCCTTATCAGGTGTTAAATTATAATAACTCTTCTGTGCAAAAGAAATGCTGTTGTATGTTAAATGGGTCTGCAGTACTGAGCAGTGGGTAATACTAAGGTGAGACTGCTGCTATTTTGATTCAAGAGTCAATTGCCTTTGCCTTTCTCTTTTTTTAAGGGTTGATCTGCCTTATCTCACTTTAGGCTTGTTGCTCTGCTAACAGAAGTGTTTTGCTGATTGGTTAAAAGATAGAAATTAAGCTAAATTCTTATGTTTTGCACCTGAACATGGAAGCATCCACAGGTTACCTCTAGGTATAGGCAAAGTAGATAGCCACTTAGGCGAGCAGGCTGCGTGGGCCATGCTGCTATTGCCGCTTACTTTACATACCTTAATACTTGAAGGCTAGAGCTAGCAGCTGCTGCTCAGGCATCCTGATGTGCAGAAAGGTAGTCATTATTCAGGAGTGAGGGCAATCTTCTCCTCTCTTTCCACCCTGAAACCAGTTGCTACCTTCATTTGTCATGATCCTATATTTTCTTCAGATTGTTTCACCAACTGTCTGAGGCTGCTGCTCTTTCCTTATGCATACTGACTGTCATCACTTCTTTTTGCATGAGGAGCCCTGGCCTGGATTCCTGGGCAGCAAGGTTCTTTCCTCCACTGTCTCTATGTAAGCACTATATATATTTCTTGCTAAGGACAGAATGTATCACTTTAAGATACAATGGCTAATCCGGACTCATCAATAATATCATCTGGACACAACTAGCTCTCGCAAGCAAGACAACAGGACACAGTGCAGATGCAGATGACTGATAAACTACTCATAAAAGTGATGTTGATTTCTGTGGTTAGAGACACTACCGTGTGAGAATGGGCACTGCCTTTTTATTGCAGATTACAGGAGTTATCAGTCTGTATAATCTATGTAGTCCTTGTCAAAACCACCCTACTTATTTGACTGTGGAGAGGTTCACAAACATATTGTTCAGCAACAGAACTTGCACAAGGACAGGGTTTTGTGTTTGGGGGTTCATAACTGGGCTAGTACTGTCATTGGAACATGCTTGATGGTATTTTGCCTTTGATTATTCCTGGCAGTGACATGCATATTAATGGCTTACATGCAGGAAAACAAGGTAATACAACAATTAAATATAATAAAATACGTGGTAACACTGCATGTCTGTGTTAAGGCAAGTCCCATTATCGTGCATAGTACCTGATAAAGCAGTGTATCCAACATACTGATGCTGAAAACTCTGCCAGCAGCGAAGGGCAGTCGAAACATAAATGCCAGATTAGATCCCTTCTCACGTTCTTTCTGTTAAGAAATTAAAAACAAATAGAAAACACTTCTAGTGCTGGTTTTGGATGGACAATAATAAGAACATTAAATTGATATTACTTTGAAAGAGGTCAAAGGTGTAAAATCTCTTTACTCTGAATATAGTTACATGGTTTGGAAAGAAACATCTTTGTTCAGTACTTACAGTTTTTCAGGTTTAAAGATTTTGTTTAATGCATACGTTGTTTCAATCATCACATTTCAAATTGAATGGGCATTTTCAACCAAATCATTTTTAAAGTGATGAATGAATTTCAAGGGTGCTTAGAGCAAAACTCTAGTTTTTCCTGCTCCAGTTCCTTGGTGCTGACAGTGTAATCTCATTAAGGTCAGAAAGTTTACTAGCAACACAAAACATGAACAGAATCTGATGCAAGAGGGAAGAAATGGTATTTCAGTGAATGTGAGGATGTGAGATGAGATCGGATGTGGGCTGAGGTAGAAACTGCTTTGATTCTTCTGGGCAAAGGATATACATAACTAAACATAACTATAGTTATGCCTTATCACAACTCACTTGCAGAGAAATCCCACCACAATGTGCTTCCTATTCCGTCAGTTATCAGAGAGAACTACAGGTTGGAAGTTATTTTGTTGAGTTTAAGAGGAAGGGGAATACCAAGCTTGCAGTTCAGTAGTGCCATGAAGAAGATGTGTTCTCAAAATGCAGAAATGTTATATGTCTCGAATTGAGACACTTATGTCCAACACATATCTGCAGTAGTACATCCTGGGGACTGACTGGCTGGCAAGTAGCTCAGCAGAGAAGATGCCGGGGGTCCTAGTGAACATAAGGTTGAACATGTGCCAGCAATGTGCTTTTCTGGCAAAGGTGGCGAATGGTGTCCTGGACTGAGTTAGGAGTGTTGTCAGTATGTTGAGGAAGGTGATCCTTCCGCACTACTCAGTAAGACTAAAGCCACACCTGGAGTACTGTGTCCAGTTCTAGGCTCCCCAGTACAAGGAGAGGGGGAGCTACTGGAGATAGTCCAGAAAAGCACCACTAAGATGATCAAGGGAATGTAGGATCTTGACTGAGGGAGAGCTGGGACTGTTTAGCCCAGAGAACAGTAGGCTTAGGGAAGATGTCATCAATGTGTAAAAATAGCTGGACAGGGGGTGCAGCAAAGACAGAGTTAGGCTCTTTTCAGTGGCGCCTAGGGGACAGGACAAGAGGCAGTGGGCACCAGCTGAAACACAGTCAGTTTCTTCTGAATGTCAGGAGACCCATTTTTACTCAGAGTGACTTAGCACTGGCACAGGTTGCCCAGGGAGGTTGAGGATTCTCCCTCTTTGGGGACAGTTAAAAGCCCTCTGGACATCATCCTGAGCAACTGCCTCTAGATGGTCCTGCTTGAGAAGGGGTCTTAGGTAAGATGTCATTCAACCTTCCAACCCTAACCATGTGTGATGTACAAATGAGCAGTCTGCTCTAGCTAATGGTTTTGTTGAACAGCAGTAAGCTAACCCATTTGTCATCGGATAGTCTGGTTGTACCTGTTGACTTCTGTGGCTTGACATAAGTGGAGTTGAAAACAATGTCACACAAAAAGAATTTACTCTCCAGATAAAAATACACAGCAAATGACTCTTAAAAATATGCCATTATTCTCTTTTTTTAAAAAATGTGAAGAAATTGATGGCGGTGACATTAAAGGGGTTTCAAAACCTTTAAGGAAATAAAATAGAATGATTTCATTTTTTTAATTACAATCACTATCTGTTCTGACCAAATACTACTGCCTTGTGCTAAGAGATTTTTCTCAATGAGAAATAAATACATACGCACACACTCATGCTCTTGCACATATACGCATGCATGTGTGCTTTGATGCTTAAGCAGCAAAGGGGTGTTTCTGTCAAATAGTGTGCTTCTGAGAGTTGAAGAAAGCAGTCTAATTGTACAAAGAACACTTCCACCTTGATAAGCGTGTTGTTGTGCTTACTGGTGTACACCACAGAAACAAGAAGCTTTATATTTCTTTTGTAGCTCAGTCTCATATATTTGAGTGTTTTTAGTGCAGTAGACAAAGTGGAAGATATTTTTCTTCAGATCCTATTGAGAATAAAAACTTGTCTATTAAAAATGCTGAGATTTGTTTCACAACAGAGTCTTCAAAATTAAAATTATATTTATGTTGTAACATACGTTACATTAAATCCCTTTAGATTCATGCCATAAAATATTTTATAGGGAATTGGCTGTGAAATTACTATCGTCCTATTATATGACTCAGGTATATGTTTATCCTTCCATCTGTTTGAAGAAATTTGCAGCAGATTCTGCTTTTTTGACAAGAAATGTGTGGGATAAAGAAAGAGATATTTGAGGAATTATCTGATTCTTATCCAAAATTCTGATAATAAACGTAAGGACGTTCCTACTTGTTCTGTTTTAAAATGGAAGCTTAGAAATTTATTCTCTCCCTTTATTTTAATTTTCTTTTGTTTCCTTCTATCTCTTATTACGGGTTTGCTTATTCTTGCCTAAAGGAGATTTGTAAGAAATAGTTTTTACTCTGGCACTTTGCATTGAGCTCTGTTTTATTACTTGCTTCCCAGAAAATAATGCAGATATAGAAGCCAGAAATGTGCCAGAATGTCCCAGCAGTTTTATTTCATAAGTTTGGTGCCCAGCAGCTCCTTCCCTGACACTTTTTGGAATTAACAAGGAAGGGGATATAGCTACTTGAAGAAAATTATAGATAATTTCTAGGAACATAAATAAAAGATCATGGCATCCTGTTAAAATGGTAACATTCAAACTGGGGGCAGGGGAGGCAAATCTCCTTACCTTTTCTAATTTGGATAGTGCAAGAGAATAGCAGTCTTTGGCTCTGAACTGCATGAATCTCATATTGGCTGGATGAGTTAGTTCTGTGATAATGCTTAGGCTTGAGAACAACCTGTATTTTAAAAGAATGTAACAGTTAGACCTCTGATTATAACAATTTACAAATGTGAGGCTCTGCATAATGCTGTAGCTTGTACTCATGCCCATGTTTTTAATCAGGTCTCTGAAACCTGTGGTGTTTTTTGGCACAATAGAATGCTGGCAAAATAGCAAAGGAAACTACAAAACATCCTCTGTAGAATTCACAAAGAAGCAAACATAGATTCAAATGTTGATCTTATAACATATTTTAATGCCAGAAAGGAACCACTTAATTTCATTACCAGAGGTTTTATTTAATAATTTCTAAAATGACACAAATCTGTGGGAAATAACAAACATGAAAAACTCTATGGCCTGCACCTATTATCTGGTTGCACGTGAACTACTATTAGAACTGCCTTATGCAGTTGTTACATTTGATTTTTTTATTTTGTAGTTTTGTTTCTATGCTCTGTGTCCATAGACTGAGCAACACAGATGAAAATTGACACTTCTTGGGAGTTGCTGAGAAAAAGTATGCTTAGGTATACTTACGTTCTCATTTTGAAATACTTAAATATACCGAAAATTTATAAATTAACACTAATTCAGGCTTCCAGTAACAAAAAAAGACAGTGAATAAAATTTAACACTGATCTGGCTGAATTACACAGATTTCACAAAGCAAACCAAAGACCCCTTCCTCAACCCTCAGAGCTGTAACAGCTAGAAATAAATGTGTGTCTTAAACTATGCTATACTAAGCAATTTGGGATAAAACTTGGATTATAATTTGAGAATTTCCTCTACAGATTAGTGTCAGAAAATGAGATATCCATTTGTAATCTGTTTTGCTGACCCTGAAAGTACTTATTTACATGTGACAATAGATAACTGTAGTACTAATGACATCATTAATGTGCCTTTGATCAGTTAAAAAAAATTACATGGTTTTCTTGAAAGCTGAATTTAGTAAGTTAGTGTCAGATGGAATCCAATGTACCTTTTTTGCAAGTCTTTAGTCTTTTCTCCTCATTTTTGTAAGGAGGAACTTCACTGAAATGGCAATTCAAGCAGAGCCTAAATGTGGGGAAACGTATGTCAAAACTATCTGCCAGTATGTGTTAATACCATATTATTGCAATACAGTTTCCTAAGTCTCTCAATGCCAAAATGTAGACTGGTAATGATCACATGATCCCAAACATGTCCTGAACATGTGATGGTAAAAATGTTAGCCCTTCTTTTGTTAGCAGTTATGTCACTGAATAACCAAATATTAAGTGTAAACATACAAGGACAAATAGAATCAGAGAACTGGGAGAGCATGTGTATCACTTAACAATAACCACTTGAGTATGCTACAGTTTGAAAGGCACTGTGCATGATCAGGAATTTCTGTGCCTTTTGAACTCTTACATTCAGACTTTGATACAAACTTTGAGTGGTGCAGTATTGTTATACAAAATCTACTTATGCCCTAACTAAAGATTAAGCACTTAAGGAATGGTGTCTATGTGCATAGATTAAATACATAACCACACCCTTGAGATGCAACTGCGGTACATCTTCACTTGTGTGATGTTTTGTAAAAGCCTGTGAAGTGCTCATAAAAATTGGGGAAAAAAATATCCTGGTAATATCGCACTTGAAGGTATGAACTTGCATGTATTAAGTAGCTTAACAAATGTGTTAAAGTTCGGAGGAAGGAGAATATGAATTTCCTCTATTAATTCCGTATCATGCAACACAGAATTACTTAAGCTTCTGCTGGCTGGAAATTTTCTTGTATTGCTGTATTAAAGGACAGACATTCATATTTGAAAACTAGCAGTATAACATTCAGAACTAAGAGCAACAGGAAATTAGAAGCTGATCTAATAACAAAATATACCAAAGTTACAGGAAAAAAATATGCAGATTAGAAGGTTTTTGTAAAAGTTGGGTTTAGTTTGTTACCAGATATTAAAAACTGATTTATATTAGGAAACCACTTTCAAAACTGGTCTTAGTTAAATACACATTTTACTTATCGATGCCTTTTAGCAGAATCAGAGGAAAACTACTTTCCAGGCAATGAAGTCCAGATTGCCTCTTGCCCTGAGTGTAAGGTATGCTGCCCACAAGCTTTCAGCATTGGAGCAGGCTAAGATCCCTCTTTTTATTCCTCTTTTCTATCCCATTCTAGTGAAAAGGACTGGACAGGGTGGAGAAAGCCCTCATCAGCCTGATGAAGACATGGATTGCTGTTGATCTGGTATTTGGGAATAAGATTAGCAAGAGATAAATTTAGTTCTTTCCTGAACCAAAAAGATAAACCAAGAAAACTATTTAATGCCCTCACAAAACCTCATTTGGTTTATCTACAATATGGTTCTGACTGCTAGGTACCAGCCAGACTATTGACTCGATACATGCCCTGCTGTCAACAGGCTTCTTAGAGTATTTGAAACATAGCTTTCAAGATGTTAGCTATTAAAAACAGGGCCTCCTGAACACTAACATTTAAACCTATTAATTAATAGAAAGCAAGAACAAATATATAAACACCCCTAGTATAGACCTGCAGCCTGAGGGCACCCACTGTTTTTCTGAAGTGGATTTACAGCTGTCAAAAGGGACTCAATGATTGGCTTCACAGTCCAAAAGTAGTAATTTCTCCTTGTACTTTTAAACTATGCTAGATTGTTCTTTCCCATCCAAAGGATTAAAAATTTCCTCTTAGTCAGTGTGACCATTTGAGTCACACTTCTTTACTTCTCCTATGTGTAATTAAGTCAGGTAAGCTAGTGTTGTGTCAGTTTTAATTGGTATGGGACAGTTTCTAGCAGTAAAAGTGCTACTAACCCTGTCATATAAACAATGCATTGCCTTCTAAGGTGGGGTGACACAAACTCTCCTGGCAAAGCAATATTATTAATTTATGTAAATAAGGGAATAATGTCAGAACAGGTATCTGAGGATCGAACTGAACCTAGGCCAAACAGTACCTCAGCCCACTTGCATCACCTTTCCACGCCTGTTTGCTACCCTTAATGAGGTCAGCTGATCCAAGTCTAATTAGGGAAGTTTAGAACAGCTTCTCTCTTCTGAATGATTTAACTTAGTGACATTGAGTGGAACCTGCTTCACTGGTGTACTAACTTTGAGAACAGCATATTTTCGATAGGCTGAGGAAGTTGTGGCTGTTCAGTCTGGAGAAGAGAAGGCTGCATGGAGACCTCATAGCAGCCTTCCAGTATCTGAAGGGGGCCTATAGGGATGCTGGGGAGGGACTCTTCGTCAGGGACTGTAGTGACAGGACAAGGGGTAACGGGTTCAAACTTAAACAGGGGAAGTTTAGATTGGATATAAGGAAGAAATATTTTACTGTTAGGGTGGTGAGACACTGGAATGGGTTGCCCAGGGAGGCTGTGAATGCTCCATCCCTGATGGTGTTGAAAGCCAGGTTGGACAGAGCCGTGGGTGGCATGGTTTAGTGAGAGGTGTCCCTGCCCATGGCAGGGGGGTTGGAACTAGATGATCCTAAGGTCCTTGCCAACCTTAACTGTTCTATGATTCTATGTGTTAGCAGTGGTTTAAAATCCTTTAACATCGCAGTTTGTGTAATGTCCAGCCTCCTCTTCATTAGTCTCTGACATTATTATGTATTATTAAGTAATGAAAAAACCTTTAAAAATTTTTAAAGTTGAGCTGCAAAATTATTTACCTTGGTGCAATGAATGTAGTTTATTTTGTAGAGCAGGTAAGTGCTATTACCTTAGGCCTCTTCCCAAAGCTTACTTATTCCTACAATTTTACACCATATAAAAATGCAGTGAAATTATTATACATGTCCTAATGAGAAAAGTTAGGGAGAAAAGTAGTGCTGTGTGTTAAACTAAGGTATTTATTCTGATTTCTTCTGATACCTGTAAAAAGTACCATGCAGTACTAAAAATATACTGAACCAGATATATAGTTTGGACATGAGGTAACCCTGCCATCTAGTTGTAAGCATTGTGCATGACAACTTAATTATTAATAAATTCTAGTTGGTTATCTATAGGATGTAGTGTACTTTTGTTACTATCTTTTAGTATTTTACAAAGTAAAACACAATAATGGGAAAAACCAACTGGCAGTTTCTAAGGGTTTGTTTTTTTTTCATTCAACTCAGTTTTTTGTTATTTTTTATATTTGGGGGTAAAATGTATTTGTGAAAAATTTAAGTGATACATGTCAAGACCTCAGTGAGATATCCTAGCGCAATATGGCTAAGAGTAGACTTGAGTGATGCACACATTAAATTCAATTATAGCTTCTAAATTAAATTTAGGTGTGATTACGAAATACACCCATGCTAGTATCGGGTAGAAATTCAAAACCTGAGAGTTAGAAAAAGACAGAACTTGTGCAACATAGTTTTTGCTTCTTCTGAGCATATGCAGAAGTGCTAACAGCACTTAACTACATTCTCACACGATTGCATTAAAAAAGTCTTCATTGAAATACTTTTCTTTTAATGAGCTCATTTTCTGAAATATGGATTCAAGAGACTTTGACTATGCACTTCTCTCCAGCCTTATGTGAAAGGCTTGACACAGAAAAGAGAAGCAATGTTGAATGATACTGAATCCTCTAGGGAAGTACTTAATTTTGTCCAGGTCTTACTAGAGTGAACCAAAGGAAGTGCTAGGCCTAAGCCCAAAGTCAAAGAGGCATTTCATACTTGACTATATGATGTGTTTTGTGCAGGTTTTTTTTTTTTTCTCTATTTGTTTGGGCTTTTTTAAGCAAATAAGAACTTTTTTTCATAGTTTAAAGGGACACATATCTTTTAGTACTTGTGAAATAAAGATATTTAACACAAGGGCTTTAATCAGGAGAGGTTCTCAGATGAACAGGAAATCTCAGTGTGTTTAGTAGTTCTTCACAGCACTGCCTTCTCAGCCTCTTCACAAGACTGGCAATTTTTTCACTCGAATCAGTTATTCGTTCATGACCCTTAGTACATAGTTGTCTTACATAATATTGCATACATGTGCCTAAAACCTAAGCTTTGTTCAAAACAAAACATTTAAAATGTGACCAGTTACTATTAACTTCACAGTGGTGAATTGCTTACCTTTTATTAGAAGGATCTGCTTTTCATACTGGCTTTAGCATTACTGTGAAAGACTGTTGCACTGAGGAAAAATTTCTTTTCTCAACTATCTTGTGTCCTAAGTCTTCAAGAGTAGCTTTCTTTTGCTTCCTGCAAACCTGACAGTTGACTTTTTAAATGATCATTGAGTTCTGGGATGCATAGAATTTAAGGAGAATACCTTAGGATTCTGAGTATATTGCTAAGCAGGTCAGGAAAAAATTTGCCTGTGTAAGACACTAATTCATATATGGAAAAATTAAATAGAAGAAAAGAGGAAAAAAAGTAATTTCTAATAGGAATACAAAAGGCACTAGATATTTCACAATTAATGAGGATGTATAGATAAATTACAAAAATATCTTACCTAAAGAGTGTTTGAACATTTACAATAGTCTTGGCATCTGCCATGTAGTCTTCCTCAGCACTCATTGTACTTTCTTTGTCCACCACCACCATATTAGCTGCAAATGTGACCCCACATCTTAGTAAGTCATCTAGGCTTTTGTGGAGAGAAAGAGGGAGAAAGAAACAAGCAACTTAAATATGGAACACTTAAAAGACTAGGGATGGCTGTAATTTACAGATCACAGGCGTGAATTGCTGGTTCCCTTCATCTCCATGTACCATGTATCATAATTTCCAATATAATCTATGTTGAGAATATAATCTCAACTCATAGAATAGGATATGAATGATTATTCTCCTTTAAGTCATACATAATGCACTTCAGTAGGTTGTTATAGTCCCTCTCCTTTTGCCAAAATGATACATTTATTTCAACTTCTTAAAATAAGCTTTTAATGATTACTTGGGAAAACAGTATGTCCCTGCATGCTGCAACAGCTTGCTTCATTGCAGTTGCTTTTGGCAATAAACAGACCCAAATAAATGCTATGGCTTGCTCTTTCCCACAATTACTTCATTTTCCATTAATACTTCATATTCTATTAACACTTCATTTTCAAAATGCTAATAGATGTTCCATCAGGACATCTCACATATTCCTCTTTAAGGTTAATCTAAGAGCTGGAGTGTTCTCATGATGCTTTTAGAGCAGATGTACATCAGTAAAGCCTTGCATGCTGTTGGATGGTGTTTCCCATAAAGCCTGACAACAGGAAACACAAACAACTGAGTTAGGGTTCTCATCGTGCCTTGTAGCTTTGTTTCATAAATGAAGCATGTGTCAGTTGTTATAACAATATTTTCCATAGAAACAAAGCCATGTTAGAAAAGATTAGAAAGGACTTTTCTGTGATGAAGACGACTGCTAGGAGCCTAGCCATTTTTAAGCAAGTGAAAATGAGAAAGGGTGAAATGTCATGGTTTCCAAGTGGGAATTGGAAAACTAAGTTTTTGCAGTGTGCTGTTTACATCCATGGTGAAAAGCTGTTCTGCCATTACAGTTCCTTCACATTTGGCAATCTGTAGTATCCGTTGATCCCTGAAAATAACAGTATATTCTCAAATACCCAGATTATTTGCATTTCAATGTTTCACAAGCTCAAAAGCTTTTCTTATTTTAGCAGGTACATTTAGCTAATTTGTGGAAAATTTAGAAAGAGACGCTTTAGAAGTATTGTTATTCTAGTTTTAAAGTACTTTTAAGTATAGGTTTCTTAATAGCAAATAGACTCCTATACAACTCTGAAATCTGTTCAATATGAGCTGGAGAAACATTGACTCTTCAGAATCCAGAAAAATTGGATTCTTTTAATTTAGGGTAGGAAATAAGGTGAGGGGTTTTTTTCCACCTGGGGATTGATTATTATGGGCTTGTAGCCCTGACTTAATATTAGGTATGTAGTGAAGCAAACCATTTTCTTCTTTAAATGGACTTGGCAATACAGGAGTTTACTCAAATTCTCATGAGTCCCTGCTCTTCTCTTGTTTCTTCCTGATTTTTACATTAAATCTATGTTGCTAAAACTAGATATGCAAGTATATATTAGCAAAGGTGAAGACAGAAATGTAAGGGTAGGTGATATTTTAAGTAGCAGAAGGTGACTATTAGACATGGTGAAGACTGTCTACATTCTGTAGCTATCTTTATGAAACCCTAGTCAGTAAACCTAGACAAATTACATCTAAGTATAGAATGACACTAGAACCTGGCAATTTGCAGAAACTTATTAATGCACCTCAAAAAGTCTTAAGCTTATGTTTTTAAAAACATTGTCCTGGTTTCAGCTGTAAGAGTTATTTTTTTTTTTTCTTCTGGTAGCTGGTGTTTTGGCTTTAGTCTGAGAACAATGCTGACAACACACCGATGTTTTAGTTGTTGCTCAGTAGTGCTTATCCTGATCAAGGACTTTTCAGTCTCTCATGCTCTGCCAGTGAGGAAGGGCACAAGAAGCCAAGAGGAAAAAGAGATAGGACACCTGACCCAGACTAGGCAAAGGGGTATTCCATACCACAGCATGTCATGCCCAGTATATAAACTGGGGAGAGTTGCCTGGAAGGGCCACATCACTGCTCAGGTCAGGCTGGGTATTGGGTGGTGAGCAACTGTATTGTGCACCACTTGTGTTTACTGTTTTTTTTTTTCTATCCCCTTTTGGTTTTATATTCTCTCCCCTTGTTTTTTCCTTTATCATTATTAGTAGTAGCATATTGTATTTTAGTTTTAAGCTGCTCTTATCTCAACTTGAAAGTTTTACATTCTTTTGACTCTCCTCCCCATCCCACCTTTGGGAAAAGGAGAGAGGTGAGCGAACAGCCGTTTGGTACTTAGCTACCAGCTGGGTTTAAACCATGACAATATTAACCTGCATTCCCTGTCACGCTTTTCACTAATGATTTGCAAGTCAGAAATTTGAAATCCCAAATTATAGCACACAGACACAAGCCATGCATGCAAAAAGATCGTCTTCAAATACAACAGACGTTTAAACATGCAATGACGATACACACAGCAAACCACTGAGTACTACAACGTTAAGTTTTCTAACAGTTATTTCACCTACTTGTCGATAGAGCCCACCATGTAGTAAACCATTGGAAACCAACAGATTGCATCCAGAAAATGCATATCTGGCCTAAGCAGCAGATGGGATTACAAAATGAAAGACAGTATCACAACAGCAGCATCTTTTCTAAAATATTTCAATAAACTGGTAGCTTTTTAAAAAATAATAAAAAAACCCCAAACAAACCCAAACTTTTTGGCATTATAATATCACTTTAAATAGGAAATGGAATGCTTATATTAACAAATTCACTTTTTAAATCAGAAATTTTATGGCACAGCACAATTCTGAAAATAAGAATGAATGACTGTTTTCAAAGACACATTACCAAGTTATACTCCAATATATGACTTAGGAGTATTTAAAATAAGCAGTGAGAATTTTCAAATAAAATGTGAAGCAGAAACCCGGTCATCATTTGTGTTTTGTGCCAACCACTCCATTCAAGCCAATAAGACAATCTCAGATGAAACCTGATTTTTAAAATGAACTGTGAAAACCAAGATACTGTATTTTATTGCATTGGTTTTTGAATCATAAATTTTACTGTATCTCTTCTTACATACCAAGAAACATCAGAAATTTTAAAACACGTGATGTGTAGATACCAGAGTAAACATACTGTAATAAATTGCCCTGACATATTGAGAAACTAGGGATATAACAACAAGGCAAAGATACGTTAATTGAAGGTGGCTGAATTCCTAAGGCCAATTAAGTAAATTACAAAATTCTAATTGTCTTGAATGGGGGCCTGAATTCTACTTCATGCATGTATGAAAAGCATGCTGGCTTTTCAGATAGCTTCTGTAGTCCCATTAATTAATTTCAGAGGAATTGCTGCAAATGCTGTGTAGAGAGATAAAATGCAAAGGATATTAGCTTAATCAGCAACCATAGCTTTTACTTTATGCTAACAAAAAGTGGGTTTAGCCATAAAATGCCACAACAGCACTGAAGGGATGTACTCGGGCACTATGCTGGAAAACAGAATAAGCACCAGAGGGCACTGTATACTCACATCTAAAGAAAGTTGTGACTCAAAATTCCTTTAGCGTAGTTTAGGCATTTACCAATTTGTGTACGTCACTTTATGCCATAACATGTACATTAAAAAGCTTCTGTTTTGCAAAGAGGTGTATAAAGCTTCATTAAAGAGCTGTTTAAGGCCAAAGTGGGACACTTCACAGCAGGGTTTGTATAATAAATCATTTAAACTAGAACATACATATGCAAAGGGAAGTGTAAGCTTGGAACCAGAACCTGCAAGTCATTTATCTGCTGTCCTTTCTTTGAGACATAGCTTGATCTAATTTCCTGTATACGGCTAACCTCTATTTTCATGTCTTCCAAATTGTGATTTTGAAGTACATGAGCAGTACCAAAGGGTTGCAACAAAAGTCTCCTTCATTGTCAGATCAGAGATGAATCAGTTTTGCCTTGCCAGGGAAGAATTTGTCTGAAATTTTAAACAACTAAGACAAGAAAGGCTAAAAATTCCAGGCAACTCCAGACAGATACAGTAGTAATGACAATATTGCAGGTTTCTTCCATGACTATATAATCATAGACTGAGTGGGTGTCCTACTGGACTAAAGAAATGCTTATCTTGCAGTCTAAAATCATTAAAAAGATACCTAAGTGGTCCAGGCCACTAACTGCTTTCTGCTAAGCAGGTTAGTGTTGTCTGAAGTGCTGTCATGTATTTGAGAAACTGCTAAACACCTTGCTTTTTACAATGTTTGTTTTACAGTGTTTAGCAGTAGTATTCACATCATTTGGAGTATTTTCAAGAAATACTTAGCTGAAACATGGGCCATAGAATAAGGGCATATAAATTCACTAAGGCCATGTGCAGTCAGTAGAAAGCCAATTTTGTATATGAGAGTAAACATAGTGTATTATTTTTGTTACAAATTTTTCTCAAAGATAAATATGCCTTAATGTTTTTTATTTTAAGTTGGTCATGTTAAAATTGATTGTTTATTGAAGTACTGGTAAAATGAGTTTAAATTGTACCACGAAAAATTAAAATTAAAATCTACTTACGGGTTATCCAAGAGTAATACAATGGGATTTAGCTCCTTCTTTGGTCGGTAATAAGCTCTGAGTGGAACAATAAAGTTATATAAACCATTTCCAGCAGTTTCTGCTGCAACTATAATCAGTTTATTTTTGAATCCATAGGCTTTGGCATCCTCATAGTAGTTATGCTGGCATCCCTAAAATCAAAATAAGAAACAAGTTCAGTGGATATTAATCACAGAATCATAGAACGGTTTGGGTTTGAAAGGACCTTAATATCATCTAGTTCCAACCCTCCTTGCCATGGGCAGGGACTCCTTACACTAGACCATGTTGTCCAAAGCTCTGTCCAAACTGGCCTTGAACAATGCCAGGGATGGAGCATTTACTACTTATTTGGGCAGTCTGTTCCAATGCCTCACCACCCTCACAGTAAAGAACTTCTTCCGTATATCTAACGTGAACTTCCCTGTTTAAGTTTAGATCCATTGCCCCTTGTCCTATCACTACAGTTCATGATGAAGAGTCCCTCTCCTACATCCTTGTAGGCCTCATTCAGATACTAGAAGGCAGCTATGAGGTCTCTTCTCCTTCTCTTCTCCAGGCTGAAGACAATAAAGCGATTTAGCTGTAACATTAAAGGGTTTTACCATTAGAGATAGAAAACTTTATCAGATGACCTGATATGGACCTGATTAGACATAAACAAATGATTAGCAATGAAAAGGATGATAAGACATTATAGCTTAGTAAATGCTGAACAAACCTCATCTCTAAACAGAAAGCAGAATTTAACTCTGTTCAGATGAAAGATAAAAACGAGAATGCAATTTTATCCAGTGAGAGAAACTCCTTTTACCTTATCTAGTCTGAGACAACAGAAGGGTACTTTTTCATGCAGAAGATGACAAAATGTGGGAGAACTTCCAATATATGGAGAGTAAGGAGGATAGCCTTTGGCATACCTATGAGAAGAGAACAAACATTTTTCAGTATAGCAAATCACCAAAACACAATTTACAATACACCTATTTTATGGGATGTTTATATGTATGCCTAAATTTTGCAGTTATCTGTAGACTCTACAGTCTGTAGAATCAAGTACATGAACTATCTTGAATAAGGATCAAAGGAATGTGTTTTGTAGCTTCAATCAATTCAATAATGTTGAGTGAAAGCTATCATGACTTTTGTGGACTAAAGTAATTTTTCTTAGGTTGCTCATTTGGGTTTTTTTTTATAGGTATTTTTGGAAATGTGCTGACACATAGTGTATTGTCCTAGTGTTTTGAGAGCATTCAGCTCTGTGGTCCCCATCATAAGAAAGACATGGATGTGTTGGAGTGAGTCCAGAGGAGGGCCACAAAGACAATCAGAGGGCTGGAGCACCTCTCCATAAAGACATGCTGCGAGAGATGGGCTTGCTCAGTCTGGAGAAGAGAAGGCCTCACGGAGACCTTAGAGCAGCTTCCAGTGCCTAAACGGGGCCTACAAGAAATCTGGAGAGAGACATTTTACAAAGGCATGCAGGAATAAAACAAGGGGTAGTTCCTTTAAATTGAAAGAGGGTAAGAGTAGATATATATACTATATTGATACAGAAACATATATAGACGTGATATATATATATATATACACAAAATATATATATGATATCTTGCTTCTTTACAGTAAGAGTAGTAAGACACTGGAACAGGTTGCCTAGAGAAGTTGTGGCTGCCCCCATCCCTGGGAGTATTCAAGGCCAGGCTGCATGGGGCTTTGAGCAACCTGGTCTAGTGGAAGGTATCCCTGCCCATGGCAGGGAAGATGGAATGAGATGATTTTGAAGGTCCCTTCCAACCCAAACAATTCAATGATTCAAAGTACCGGAAATTTCGAAGGAAATTAAAAAAGCAAAGCAAGAAAATGGAAATAATTCTGGTACTTTTTCTTTCTCCATTTTTCTTTCAAACACTTTTCAAGATTGAGTAAAGTCATTACCTTCTTGTTTTATAACATACCTTCAACATGGTTGGAATGAATTTTAAATGGCAAATCCTCTTCCTGATAAGATGAAATTTCTAATTGGCCTTAGTGTTTAATAAGTGTTTAAAAACCCCAGTATTTCAGTCGGCAGATTTAAGATTACTTGTTCTATTATGTTTCACTGGAGTTTTAGGATTTTCCCTGGGGAATCTCATGCTTGCCACTGATGGGAAACTGTGCCAGGTGAGCCACTAGTTTAATTGTGCATTGCAGTTTTAACATCCCTATCAGTAATACCCCAAAACATAATTGCTTATCTGCATGGCAGTTACAGGATTGACTCTTCCATTTTTATCTGAGTAATGCATCATTACTTTCGGTAACATGTTAAAAACCACTTTAAATTAGATGCAATAATTTGCCTCATAGTGGTTTTTTTTGTCATTCCTACATTTTGAACTCAGACACCTACCCTGAGGATTCAACAAGCCTGTTGAATGATCACTGCAACCTCAGGACAAAAGTACTTATCTGTTTACAAGCTAGTAGACTCCGGCCTTTATAACTGCAGAATGTAAGAAAAATGGTCATAAAAATTATTAAAAATTGTAATACACAACTAGATCTTTATAACTGAATATGGAATATCTCCAAACGGAGGAGGTAATCTGTTTCGTGGGTTTTTTGAATTTCAAAATAGGCATAACAGCATTCTGGTAACAGACAGTAGCATTTCATAAAAGGGAATAATTCCATAATTGGCCTTTATGGGTCTTGCTTGCCACAGCTGTGTGGGTTGATCTACATGTCAAAAAACCATTGATGCTATTTACATAGTATTGGCTTTTCAAATTACATTGTTTAATTTATATTCAATATACATACTCTAAGCCTGCAGAGACTTCTTCATCTGATGGGGTCGTTTCATCTTCTGACTGGTCACTTAGCAAGTCACACGTCTGAAGTGAGGATGAGTCTGCAACCTCCAAAACAGGTGCTATACTGGGCCGTCTGCCCTCTCTACCTCCCTCAGAAGGAAGAGCTAGCGTTGGTCCACTGGATGTTCTGCATCCTGTGTCTTGTAAATCAATAGCCACTGTCCCTGTAGTAGCATAGAAAGCATTTTCTTGATGTGTTTTTTCTATCATTGGTATATATTTTCTTGTTAACTATCTTTTCAAAATCATACTGTATATAACTAATCCATATTTATATGCATCAACAACCTTTATGAATTTATTGAGAAAAGCATTTTTTTGATTAAAACAGATTATGAAAACTTATTACAAGCAACCAGTTGTGAATGACTAACAAATTACCCATGTGATTATTATTACTTTTTCATGCAAGTCTTAAGCAGTATAATTCCAGTTTAATTGATTTTCATTAATTTAATTTAAGTACAAGGGCAAGTTTTTAATATTTTTTCTTTCTGTGCACTATTTTAATTCCTTAAAATTTTAGGAACACACTGTTAAAAGGTTTAAAATGCACTATTAATTGAATATGTTGTGGGTTTGTTTTTGGTTTTACTCACCCATGCTGGCTATTATACTGTGTACAGGTAATCTAGAAGTTCCATGATAAGACAATTTTGATTCATGTTTTTTTCTATGTTTTTCTTGCTTCTTAAAAGCAGAATTCTCTTCTTTGGTGATATTTATGTAGAAGCATATATCTGTAGAACTCATGATATATCGAGGACCTGGATTCAGCAAAATGTTTTTGTTATCTTCCTTTCTAACACCAATCAGACAGACTCCAAACCTTAATTAGAAAAGGAAAGGCATGGTTCATTTTGCATAGATCATATATACAAGAATTTCCACTGTCAAAAGTAAACCCCCAGTATACTTTTGCAGAATATCAACATTTGCAGATTTTTGAACGACAAATGATTGAAAAATACTGTCTCCCAAACAGACCACTTCTGATCAAGCAGTATTTATGAACTCATGAATCCCTGTGCATTTGAATCCAGAATTTTTATTGATCCAAATAATATTCTTCTAATGCTGTGCCAGCTGATTTTATTTTTTTTCTATCAGATGAATAGTCCCTTCTGGGAAAATATTAGTAGAGGAATTGCTATATAATATTAAAAGGTATTCAGCACGTTAAATGCTGCCATTATTCATATGTAATGGAAAAAATTTTTGGAACTCCTTTTTGCAATTCACTCGTAGGAAAGTATTTGGTTAGTGATAGAAAATAAGGTACTAAAGCAGAAAATAATCTTTCACTTGAGTATGAGAGTAAACTCAGTGTTCAGGTTTTGCTTGATCTTCATTTTGTTAACTATATACAAATATACACAACTTGCTTTCAGTTTGTATGTCACCTCACAGAGCAGCACTGAGTAAGTGATGCATGATCTGGAACCTAAAGAAAGTATATTATCGCTTAATAGAAAAAATACGGTTTTGCTTTAAACAATTATCCGAGTGTAGCACATACCACATGTAAAATGAGCATTCCACATAAGATGAGCATGCCAGAAGGAAGCTAGATTTCCAGCTGACTCCTAAATACATCAAATATGCTGACAGCCACACACTGTTTTCTAGATTGTTTTGGACATCGAAAGGGACTGGTGTTCTTATATAACCTTTCTAAGGTGTGAATTTTCCTTTTCCTGGTTGCCAGGCTTATCCTGTATATCCTTTATATTCTTTTCTCTCAGACTGAGCTGGCGTATAGCAAACCAGCATGAGCTTTTACCTGACCAGCTATAACTTCCAGAAAAATATCAACAAAGTATATTAGTGGCCAGACACTTCGATCTAGAAACAGAGTAATGTGTAATACTGCATCTTTGAATACGGAGCTATGATGCAGGCAAAACAAATAATTATTTGTTGAGACTTTTAATTGTCGATAGGAAAATAAACATACTTTTTATGAGCATGGAAAGAAGCATATGTGAAGCTTTTCCCCTCATACTCAGCAAAAAAAGTACTTTCTTCCAGGTTAATATGATGCACTTCATTACCAGAGCATCTGCCATACATTTTCTGCCATTGTTCTGATGATTGCTGACTCTCCCTGAAATATGTACAGACAAAGAGAATAATTTAAAACTTAATGGAAAATTATTATAAATCAGAACAGTAATTTATGGCAATAGAAACTACAAATATTTATTAGAAGGATCCTATAGGCTAATCTGAAAAGTATTTAAGATCAAAGCCTAGTAATGATGCATGTACAGAGGTTATTTTAAGGAATTAGCCATTTTCTAATAGCCATATAAGATTATGCACTTTAATATCACAAAAAATATGGCTACATTCCTTAAAATTCATACCATCGCTTCAGATGTTTCATGGCAGATTGTGTAGTTCTTGTCAGGAGCAGTTAAAGAATCATTAAAAATAGCTTAGTAGGAAAGACCCATTTGACTTTAGTCACTTTATCTGCAAGAAATATTTTTTTCTGTATTTGTTTATTGATAATCTTCAGCATTTACCCAATGGACATTTTTAGTTACTGTGCCTTGTATATTGTGGCAAGTATATACCTTCTTTTCTCAAGTGAAAGAAAAAAAATTATAACTTTAAACATATTAAGCATATCATCCTTTATTGTATGATATTAAGCATATCATACTTTACTGTATGGACTGTTAGTGTAAATGTTCCAAACCTCAGCTAACACCAAGAGCTGCAGAGTTGAGGCTACTGTGAATTCTTAACTTTCATGTGCAAACAAGGTTCTGGCTGCATGAGTTTTAGTGGATATAATGGATGCATAAATATATATGTATGTATATATGCAGATAGTACATAAAAATCATACATGTGCTGTGTTTTGCCACTTGGAGGAAAGGTCTCAAGATACTGGAACATGCTTCTTTGTGCTCATTTATACTTTTTTAATATCTTATCACAGTCCTGTTTTTCTTCAGTTTACCATTCTTCTCCACCCTCAGTGTAGGAACATTCTGTTTCAAGACTGAACTAAGAGAACCATTTTTATTGCAACAGCATTAACAAACAGTGCTCTAGGTGCAGAATAACAGAGCTAGAAACGTAACTACAGGAGAAAAATTTTCTATATTTCACTTTTCCCTCTAAAATAAAATGTTCACCTGTTTAAAGTCTGCTTGGTTCCAGTTAGTTGTCTAAAAGCTTCCCATGGAGCTGTTCTGTAAAGACCACATTAAGTTTCGAGTCAGAAGGGCTATTTTCTTCCAATATTTTCTATCACAATAGAAACCCTAAGGAAGTTCTATTACTTGATTAGATGATTCGATAACATTTAAAGATACATGTTAAATATTAATAATTAACATCAATAATAAGATTAAAATTAAGATTCAAAGTAGAATTTTTGTGTCTTACAGACAAAAAGCTGAGAAGAAAATGGGATTATTTACATCCAGTTTGTTTAATCTGAAAAATAGCATTAAAACCAAAGTCAGCTCATATAAACAGCAGCAAACTTCCCCAGTTTTAATAGCAAGTTGATCTGGCCAAAGTTCCTTAGAAAATGAACATTTTTCTCCAGTTTCTTCAAACAGTAATATCAGAAGATAAGTGTATTTTAATCTATGTACATGTGTTTCTTTTTGCTTACTGTTTGTTGTATTATCATTCTAATTAGGAGTATAGGGAATTTTTCCCTGTGTTCTGCGGCTATGTATCGCCTTCAACTTCCAGTGATTTCCCAGCATACTTAACTTCATGAATATCAGAAATGAGCTGGCACTGTTAACAATGTCAACACTATTTCTTAATAAATACAGGAAATAGGTTCCCTGTGGAGTAGGTGGCACTTCATTTGTAAAAGTACAGCAAACAGCTGGGACAATGATTTACCAATGAACTGTCAATAAATGTTTTAATTCTATTAAAATGAATGTCACAAAGTCTATTCTTTTACATAAGGAAGTCAAATATTGACAGGGATTTAAAGCTCAATACCTACATAAAATTTAATATATGTGCTGGTAATAACCAGAATAAAGGATAGCTAAACAGGTAAATACATAAAGGAAAGCAGTTCACTGTTAACGTTGGAAGTCTACTTAACAAATTTCACCATTATTTAGACATATTTTAGTATTTTGTTTGGATATAAATGCATGTATAGTTAAATTCTTTATTTGTAGCTTAGTTAAATCATTTTCACTTTTTTCTTATACTTAGCCAAACTCAAATGTTCATCTGACATATTTGTATGCATAAAGGTAATTTAACTAGTTTAACAAGTAGCAGTTATTTACCTATTGTTCAACATTAGAATTTGTCTGGAAATAATAAAAAAATACTCTGACTAATAAATTAGTCAAATCCAAAGCAGTTTGATGGCTGCAGTACAGTGACAACCTGCAGATGCTCAAAACAGACATCTATTTTGAAACCAGATTTCTCCCTGAAAACAATGAAATGCCGAACCATTTTTTTTACCAACACAGTTCAAACACTCTAGAGTCAGTGCAAATCTCAGGAGCTGCTTATGAAGAATATCAGTTTAAAAGGATTTTTTTTCTCTAAAAATTAGTGTATACTCAATCAGAAAGTTTGAAAGTAAATTTCTGGATTTGAAAATACTTTTTTTTTTAAGTATAATACTTCCGAAGATCAGATTTATACCTCTATCTAGTTATGAATTTTAGTTATCATGTGTTTAAATCAATTATTGCATCGCACATAAAAATATGAATACAAGTAAATTAAATGCAAGAAAATTGGGACATTGAAGTGGTAATCCCGGAAATAAATCATTTTCACATATTTAAATATTTTATATGCTTTTTCAATTGTGTGGGGTTTTCTTTGGGTTATTTTTTTTGTTTTTTTGTCCTTTGCATTTAGAATATTACATCCAAGAACCAAATACTCATTAAAACTCAATGGCTGAATGTCTAGGTGTTACAGATCATCTAAATTTAAGTTTTCACAGACATAAAGCTTCTAGATTAAAGATGGACTACCTAACAGTTCTAAGCAGAAAGTAAGCTCAAGTACATTAGTTAATGTTTTCAGTAGCACAGTAGGGTGTTTTTAATAGGATCAGAGCAATCTAGGAAAAAAACAGCTTTGTCCTCATTTCCTAAGTTTGAATGCTTGACTTGGTGACATTTATCATACAATGAACAGATTTATGCATTTGTACAAAACTTAGTGAAAAATTAAAATCACAGTTCAGTTCGGATTTTGAGAACATCTTCCAGCATTTCCAAGGCATTTTAAAAAGATATACAGAATAAAAGGGGAAGAAAAATCCTACCAGTTTCGATATTATGTATCTTTTTAAGTATGTACATTTTTAGCTGTTAAGAATACTACCCTCCTTTAATATATATATAATATGAAAGAACTAAAAAAGGCTCTGTGTTCTGTCAGACAATGAAAGCTACAGAGACGAAGGATGTATTTAATCATGATTCTTTTATAAGTTTTTGGTTTGTGTTTTTGTTTGGTTGGTTTCTTAATAGTAGTATATACTTACTGTCCTCTAGATGTGTGAACCAGAAGTGTGATTAATGTAGAGGTAGCTGGACATATACAATTCAGAGCTAGCATAGCATATTTGAATTCCTCTTCACACACAACATGATCTGTAGAAGAAAAAAGAAGACATAAATTGTTTTACAAAAATACTTCCCATTGAATATAATTATCACTTCCTTTCCTTGTTTAGGAAAATGGTGAAAATGGGGACACTCAAAATGTGCCTCCATATCTTCATCTTCCACTTGAACCTGGAGAATGGCTGTGCATGATTTTCCCCATCTATGCTATCACTGAGATTGCATCAGTAGAGTTAATTTTGCAACCAGTTTATGCTTTCTGTACTGCAGCTACAAATGGAGAGGATGCAATGGCTCTCTAAATCCCACTGTTTTGCTGCACTAGATGTGGAAGCCATGCAGCATAGTCCAGATTTTATCTTTTTCAACTTCTGCAGTCTTGCATATCTGGCATAGAGACATCAAGCATTGTACAGAGATATAATTTTGTGTTCACGCAGTAGCATACCTAGTATACTGCAGTGCAGGACTGCTGATCAGTCAGGCTGTACTGACTTGCAGACTGGTATTTGTCAGTGACTCTGGGATTTTGCTTTACACTTCCGTATGTGATGTAGATTCAACTAATATCCTGCCAGGAACTGCTGACAGCTGCTCTCTCCTTGCAAAGTAGGCAAGTAGGGTGATGGCTTTATCTTTTACAGCTTTGCGTTTTTTTTTCACCCCAGTCCCTTTCTGGCTTTTGTAATCACAACATTGTACTTTGTTCTTAAGAGTCCTTACAAGAAAATATGTCTGCAACATTAGTACTTGCTGTGATGGAATAGTACTACAGCGATACTATTTTTTTCTGTCTTTTAATGGAACTTAGTGGGGGGAAGTAAGCAGAGAAAGCAATAGAGGCATATGTAGTTCTTTATATTGGCTTGTATTTAAAGCTGCCAAATTTTCTGCACATGCTTTCAGTATTGTATGAGTTATTATTCAACTTGCTATAGTGTTTAAAATTCAGGCCACAGTTAAATGCTCTCCAGTGCTGGTGACAGCATGAAAAGGAAACAGAAATCACTCTTTAATGTCATTCATGTATACCTGCGACAGTACAAAAATGGGTACAAGGGAAAAGCACAAACTTAAACTTCTTGTCAGTGTAGAAACTTAGTCATGAAGGTTTTCTAAGGTCATGAAGGCAGTTATTGCATGCCAAGTAATTTATCTTTTTTTCTTCTCAGTTTGCTGTTTCATTTGGCCTATGTTACTTTCAATAAGAGAGAACTTGCTTCTGAGGAGAAAGAATACAATTAGTATAGCTGATGATCAAAACATCAGCCGTATGAAAACTGCTGAGTAAAAGTAAGCAAAATCTCCCCACCTAAATCTGAGTGGCTACATGCCTCTACTTCTAATTGCACTAATGTATCATTGATAGCCTTAGAATCACCTTGCCTCTCTAAGCTACTTTCCATGCAGATTTTGTAGTATAGCTACACGCATGCCATTTAATGATAATAAAAGTGAGGTTATACCTTGTATGCCTTCTCTATCCCATTTTTGACATTTCTAGAGGCTTTTCAGTAACAGAATCATCAAAAGGAGAAATTAATTCATTTTCTGAATATCAAGGCTTATAGGGGAGGAATTAATTTAGTTATATGAAGACTGTCAAATATAGAACAAAATAAGGTTTTTCCTCCCCTAAATGTATTCGTTATAGCAATTAAATATTTCCTGCAGAAAATATTTCTGACAGAAATATGTTCATTTAGTTGACCATGTACTGTTAATAAATCTATCTGAATTTTGTATTGGAGGTTTTGAGAGAGTAAGATATAATCTACTCACTGGATGGAATATCTGCATTCTATTACCATTAATCAGATGGCAAAGATTTATGAAAGTAAATATTGATTTCCTGAAGGAATGAGAATTCTCCTTATTTTTTAATTTGTGTAAGATTCTGCCAGCCTCCCCTTTTTTTGGAACGTTGTTACATTATATAGCTAATGCTTTTGAAAATAGAAACAAGGAAAAATATACAGGAAAGCTATTTTATCATCTGCTGTTTCAGATCTTGAACCAAATTGTACATGCTGACCTAAATATATGTAAATGAAATTAATAAACCAAGGATGGCACAATGCAAATGAAAAGTATATCTGACTTAAATTCTCCACATGTTTTATACTGTAACACATAGTTGACTTTTTGGATGGATTTGATGTAAAATACTGTGTTAACGGAGCATATAGCAGAGAGCAAACAGACAGCTGTCCTACAATTGTCATCTTTATCTCTTATGTGGAGGAGAGTCACATTATGTTATTGAGTGTTTTTACATCAGGAGCAGTGGGGCTGGGACTTGTAGGACTATTGTAGTCTTTGAGCTTGTAAGAGCTATTTATGGCCTCCAAGACTTGTTATGCATCTGTAAAATGTATACGACAGTAGTGTGCTACCTACTTCAGAAGTGTTTTGAAGCTTTTGAATTCTCACATGTATTTTGCGAATATTTTGTTAAAGATTCTTCAGTGATCTAATTACTGTGATTGGAAATATTGTAGACATTTCCAACATGGAGAGGTACTATGGGTTCCTCCTCTTGTCAGGAGTTGTTAGACACAGATTAGGTCAAAAATAACTTGCTTATTTCTCCATTTGACTCATTATAGTTTGCCTATAATGTTACTGTATTTGATATTTATATTCAGGACTTCTATTGCAGAGCCATGGTGAGAATTATACAGAACTCTATCTGATGCTTTCTAAAGTGAGTAGGGAGGAAGCCGGGTAATGGCTCTCCCACTCCTCAGGTCTGGGACATTTGTCAGGACCTGTGACAGCAGGTACTAGGATCAGCAAATTAACCAGTGTGACGGTGAAGCAGCAGAGGAAACCTGCAGCTTATCTTGAATTGAGTATCGCATATGTCAAATCAGTTTACCAAACACAAGTATTTTGACTGCATTTATACTAAAGAAATACTCCATTTAGAATTTCCAGAAGCTGCAGTTTCTGTTAAAAATATATTTTGACAGAAAATTTGTTGCTAAGTTTGTCTCAAATAGATGTAGTAATGCACTGTGGTGAGTTATGGCTTCTGTAATGCTCTTGAAGATAAAACAGTACTCAGAATACTGATCATCATGCTGAAGCATCAGCCATGTAGTAATAATGTTCCTGGACCTGACACAATTATTCTGTGAAACTTTACTTTTGCTGATTTCATAAGTTAACACGAGCACAACCATACCAGACGTAGAAAAATGCCCATCCATTATCTCTAGACTATTTTTATCTGTAATTAGATTAATCAGCTGCATTCAAAATCCATTTTGGTGATTCTGGACTATGCTCCTTTTGAATAAACTACTGAAGGTTTAATGTCAGACTTCACCAATCTGCTAATTCATTGGTGCATTTTGAATTGAGAATGTCAAAAATATGCCCAGTTCCTGGAATTGTGATTATACATAATTTCTGAATATTCAAGGTAAAGGTGATTAATTTCTTTTCTAGCATATGTATAAATTCAACTCAAACCCCAGGCAATTTAGTCTCTGAATTACGCAAGTATTTTGCTCCCCTGTGGACAACCTTCACTTTATTTCATGTGTGTGCTGAAATGCAAGGCCAGATGCATGCAGTAAGGGTACGTGGCCTTTTGTAGCTCTGTGTGTTTGAAGGAAAAGCAGGAAGATTTAGGAAACCATATGTAACTGCCAGTGAGGTAAAGTGCAGTATTACTGAAAGAAAAACTGGGCATGTCAAAGCATTGGTTTGTTAGAAATTGCAAAGAAAAAAAAGTCGAAGTGTTTCAGCTGAAGATGTAAGATGGATGTTTCCTTGCCCATCTGGTAACTGTCATGTTCAAGTAACTGTAAACTTAAGAGTGTTCACACCTTGAACTTGAAAGAAGCTTGCTGGGACAAGAACTTACTATGCCCTGTGCTTTTCAGATTCCATTGAAGAATCTTATTCAAGCACAGAGAAACTTTTCCACTGTATTAATATAAGCAGAAGTTACCATTTTAAACAAAGTAAATAGAAAGGTGAGTGTCTGTCATCAAGTGAAGACAGGAAACCTGCCTTTCTGACAGGCCATGTTATCCTGTGCAGCATCTCCATTCTTTTGCTGTAATGGGAATAATGGGAAAAACTTAAAACAGTTACTTGACCTATATACTATTTCTGAAGCCTAAGGCAGAAAATCTCCAGGATGCTCTTCCACAGGAAAATGCAGTCAGGATTTAAATTTCAGGACTGTATTATGCAATCTAAGATAACTGGTCAGCCTGATAGAAACTGTTGAGAGACTGTTTCCAGAGTTTTATAAATTTTGAATGCAGATAAAAGTTAGACTTCTGTTAGGAGGACATTCTGGACTCTTAGGTTGTATTTTTTCTAAATTTAGAAACTTCTGTTTTTCACAGTTATAGCCTATAAACCTGTGCGTAAAGGGGAAAAAAAGTCCTACTACTGAATATTTCTGGTTCATAAAAATGCACAATATCATTTTGGGAAACCTCCAGAATTAAGGATCCATTTGTTAAAGGAGTATCAAATTTAAGAGAAGTTTTTGCATTAAGGCAGTAATAAAGCAGTCCTGAATCATAATAGGAAAAGCACTTAGAAAAATGTTCCATATGGTTATAACAAATTTTATGCATAAGCACTCTGGACAGGGCTATAGTCCGCAGCCCCCTCTGGGTGTGTATTTCAGAATGAAGAAATGGGTGGGATTAATAACCAAAGTAGAGTCCTTTCAGGAAAATGCATGCACGCTTAACGTTGTTGTTCTTATGACTACCAGTGGCCTTACCATTTGCACTAGGTAAGCAAGCATCCAGTGGTGGTTTATACCATGTTTGTAAAATTCTGAATTTAAAACCGCGTTAAAATGTTCCTGTGCTATACGTGAGTAGCGTTAAATTAATCTTGCTGTTTACTTTTTTTTTTTTTTTAAAAAGGTCCAAATTCTCAGTCTAAGAACAGATATGGAAAATCACCTCTGTTTTTCAAGTCTAGATGTATCATAAGCTCCTACAGAGACAAACCATTAAGAATAACGAAACTCTCTCTTAAAAATACAATTAGGAACAACAAATTAACATGGTTACCGATAAAGAAAAGTGGCCATGGCTAGGGAGAAGAGATTACATTTGAGCTGTGTGGTTTTAAAAGGGAGATGAAAAAGCACCATCATTCTTGTCACAGCACGAGCCTTATTCCCTGCTGTGCCATCTCGCAGTTTGAGATTACACTTTTATAACTTCAGAACTGCTGTGATGTTTTTTTCCTTCTTTCCAACCTAGTGGTAAATTCAGTAGCTTTTAGAATTATAGCTTTAACTGCTGCTCTGGAATTGCTCTGCACTGGAATTTACTTTTTCATCGCATCCTGGGATGATGGAGGAGACTAATATTTTTCCATAGTGGGGTTGGCTTTTTTTGTAATTTGGCATGAATCAGCAATCTTTTCTTCCTTAGAATATCCCTCAAGAAAATAGTTTTCAAAATTGCCGTTGAAAAGGAAAGCTTTGCCTCTGCTTCATAGAGAGATTTTTCCAAAGATAGGCAAAAATGAGTTCATCATAAAAGTATTTGTGTGGTTTTGCACATAAGCATAATACGTCTGTATGTAAATACATATGTGTGTGTGTATTTATATATAGACAGAGAAAAAGAGACCTATCTACATAGCACAGAGAAACAGTTTGTCAATTAAAGCTGGTAACCTTTTCTTTTAAGAGTGGATTTGTTTGGCTTTCTTAATATCATTTTGCATTTTATGTAATAGTTTCTAAGATACATGTTTTACTGCATATAGAATTAAATTATATATCTCTTTCCAAAATATTTGAAAGTAATTAAATAATGTTTTTCAGCCCACTTAGGAAAAAACAGTCCCAGGGGAAGATTTTCTTTTCCAGTTGTTTGTTGGGGAAAATTTGGCCTCTTCTGAGCAGAAATTCTTATATACATAGTAACAGTATGTTTTAGTAGACAGAAGTGATTTAAAGACATGGATATAGCTGGAAACCTACCTGAATTTACAATTAAGAAGTAACAATTGTATATCAAATAATTCTACTTTGCATAAAACGTAACATAAGAGAGTAATAATCCTTAAAAGTGCTTATAAATAGGACTTTAATGTAAAACATGACATTTTACTACTGACAGGGTATATACAGCCTATGAGTTATTTTACTCATTGTAAAATGAGTACACTGCTTACAACCAGTAAATTTCCCTAGGGAATCTCACTTTGCTTGTGCGTTTACGAAACAAACTGACAGATATTAATAAGTGTTTCAAATGGCTGGAATCTTACCTGCAAACTTGATGTGGAATTTATTCTCAGGTTTCAGTATTTGGACATACAAAGGACAATTTGGAGCAAAGTCTTTAACTGCCCATGCTCTTAAAATGGTTTGATGATCCTAGAATAAAGAGTATGAGGTGATGAGAATGAAATAGAAATAACCATATCTCTTATCAGACTGACTCCATTGAAGAAAACTCATTTTAAGACCATATAACACCAGCTGGTGTGCGTGTTATATAAGCGCGCTGGTGTTATGTATATGACATATTTAACTACATAAATATATATATATGCACATACACAGACAACCCAGTTATTCTTCTGACACAGACATGGCTGAGGTACTCTCACTGTTCACCAACAAAGTGTCTCAGACCTCTGCTTTGAAGCTTCAAGCAGGAGAATCACCAGCAGTGGATGATTTTAGACAGGGATTGCTACAGAGAACTCAAGCCATATGAGCCTGCAGGCTGAGATGTTTAGATGATTGGAGTGCTAGGGCAGTGGTAAATGGCATGTACTCTGTCCAGAGACCTGGGGCAAGTGGGGTGTCACTGGAGCCTGTTCTGTTAAACATCTTTATCCACGATTTGGAGGAGGTGAAAGTGTACACTCAGCAGGTTTGCTTCAGGGAAAAGTCAAAACACTTGAGGGCAGGTTCAGATGGACCAAAATAAGATGGGAGGAATGGGCTGACAAGAACCTCATGAAATTCAGCAAGGGCATAAGCAGAGTCCTGTCTGGGACTGAGTAACCACCTGCACTGGTACAGGCTGGCAGTTGACTGGCTAGGCCATAGCTCTGCTGGAAAAGACCTGGAAGTCCTGGCAGAGAGCAAGCTGAGCATGGGCTGATAGCTTCCTGGGCTGTTTCAACAGGAGCGCAGTGAGTAGGTAAGAGGGCAGTGATAATCCTCCTCTAATCAGTGCAAATTAGACCAAATCTAGACTCTGCATCCAGTTTGCAGGCCCTCAGTACAGCAAAGATATGTATAAATAGCACTGAGTTCAGCAGAGGGCCACCAACACGATCAGGGCAGAAGCAGAGTTCCTGTGAGGAAAGGCTGAGGGAGCTTATTCAGCCTCAAGAAGAGATGGCTTCATGAGGAGCTAACGGCAACCCTCACTAGATATGGGATAGTTATTGAACCTAGGCTCAATAACCATCCCATAGCCAACCGAAATCACAGAATCATAGAATAGTTAGGGTTGGAAAGGACCTCAAGATCATCTAGTTCCAACCCCCCTGCCATAGACAGGGACACCTCTCACTAAACCATCCAACACAAGGCTTCATCCAACCTGGCCTTGAACACCGCCAAATAGAGCCAGTCTCTGCACAGTGATGCATGGTTGTGTCCTGGGTTCAGCAGCAGCAGTCATTTTTCTCCTTCTTAGTAGCTGGTGCAGTGCTGTGTTTTTGACTTTCGGCCTGGGAACAGAGCTGATAGCACCAATGTTTTTAGTTACTGCTCAAATGTTTGGTCTGGCCAAGGACTTTCTGAGCCTCATGCTCTGCCAGGGAGGAGGGGAAGCTCCGTGGAAGCAGAGACAGGACACCTGACCCAAGCTAGCCAAAGAAGTATTCCATACCATAGCACGTCATGCCCAGGGTGTAACAGAGAGCTACCTGGAAGGGCTAGTACACTGCAGGGTTAGACTAGGTATTGGTCAGTGCTGGGTGGGGGGTGGGGTATCGGTCGGCGGGTGGTGAGGTGACTCTGGCTATTTATTTTGCTTGCTCCATGCCTCTTCCCTTGTTATTTCCTGTATCATTATTATTATCATTGGTGGTAGCAGTAGTGATTTGTGTTATACCTTAGTTACTAAACTGTTCTTATCTCAACCCGTGGGAGCTACATTCTTTCAGTTCTCCCTCCCATCCCTCCGGGAGCGGGGGGAAGAAAGGTGGTGTGGTGGGGGAGTAAACTGCGGGGCTGACTTGCCGACAGGGTTTAAACCATGACAGGTTGGAAGACAAGAGACAACAAATGTAAGCTGAAAAGAGAGATTCAGGCAGGATATACAGAGAAACCTTTTCCCCATGAAGACAGTCAGGCAGTGGAACAGGCTGTGCAGAAAAGATTATTATGATTACTATTATTAATATTATTATTATTATGCTGTCTCCACCCTTCAGCACTTTCACATCAACCTGATAAAGCCCTGAGCAATGAAGTCAATGTTCATGACGGACTCCTTTAAGACTAGAGACCACCCTTGAAACCTCCATTATTCTGTGACCCAAGTATAATATATTCTGTTTGTTGGAACGCAGAATAGAGTGTTTGTTTCTAGAAATCTCCTAATAAGGTATTTTGTCCTATCTTTCCACAAGTGTTTGGGATCACATAATTTGGAAGAGTGGTATCTGGATGTAGAAGAATTATGTGAAAACTTAGATGGTAGTATGAGTCATGTCTAATTAAGAATGATGTATTCGATATGTCCTTCTGAAGAGATTCAGAATGTAAATAACATTAAATGTTATCAGGAATTCAGAGTTTAAAATTTTGGATCATTCTGAAAAATATCAGCGCAATTAAAAACAGAGCTACATTTTTTTTTTAGCAGTTCAGACATTTGCATAACTGATGTCAGAATTTAGACAGCTACTGACCGAAGATTCTAAGAGATTTTCCAGACTGCTAGTTTTTTGTACTTGTTACCACATGTCAAGAGTGAGCTAACTGCAGCATGAATACTGCTATCCCATAAAAGCAAAGTATGTGATAATACATTAATATAGTGAATGTCATGAAATATGGCTAATCTCAGTGTACCAGCCATCATGTTTTACTTATTTCAGAACTAAAAAGGAATATTTGAGACTGCATGTAGGAAGCAATACTTGGGTTGAAATGCCTTGCCTAATCATGAAACTGGTGGTATTAAAAGATAAAGTATAAGGAATGATTCATTATGTTTGAAGCATCAGCAATAAGAAAAGCTTTCAGACTCATGAACACAAGGGAAAATTTCTGCCTGGAATATGGCGTAATTGACATCTTCAAACCATAATATTTTAATGTCAATTGAGGGAATGAAATGCCAGCACTTTAGAAGTAGCAAATGACTCTCTAATGGGATAGATGGTGGTTATACAGATATACTACAGCAGGAGTAAGGGGTCTGGGAGTGGGTTTGGGAAAGATTTGAAAAACATCTTGCTGTTCAAGATGTTACTTCAACTTTTATGCAGAAGGTGTTAGAGAAACACGCAGAATTGCTTGCCCATGATGGTGTGGCTTCATTGGACAGGGTTTAACCTTACCAGTTTCCTCCCTTCCTTTCCACTGCAATCAAAGACCACACTAGCTCGCAAAAGCAGTGAGAAAAGGCTGTTTGCTGTATGCCACATGCATAGAAATATAGCTTTTACTCAATGAAATTTAGGTGACTTTTTTTTTTTCATTCTTACTACATATATGACTAAGATTAAATTTACTGTGATAAATCAAAACTGCACCAGTATATGCACTTTAGTTGTACATTTGCAACTAAGTTTACTATTCCTCTTTTCTTCTCAATGTTAGATATTTTCTTTTTTTTCTGTTTTTTAATTATTTTGTCTAAAAAGCCTGTTTTTTTCAGAAGGTGCAAGAATTGTTTACAATAACAATGAAAAAATGCATATTAAAATGATTCAAACAGCACCATTTCATAAAAAAACGCAAACCTAGGCCCACAGGAGTGAGTATATAAATCTCAACACAAGTATTTTTAATTGTATAAAAAAAAGAAAGATTCCCTAAAATTAAAATATCTTGATTATTTGGACATTTGCAGTTTTAAGACTCAAATATGTATTGCTTTCCATTTGTTAACTCTTTTTTTTTTTTAAGAAGCAGCCTACAAATATGTAATATATATACAATGAATACTTAAGTGTGCCATATACAGCTTTGTAAGACAAACTCAATGTGTATGTACTTTTAAGATAGTAACCTTGGATTATTGTTTCATTTCCTCTCTTTTCATGTCTTTGGTATACACATGTATTTCTATACAGAAAATGTTTATTTGGGCTTTCATGTTTTTTTCACTCACTCTCCCAAATTCTGCACTGGAGAACCACTCCAGGGGAGAGAAAAAAAAATACAGATAGGCACTTTAAGTGATTTCTTAGATTCATTCTTTTCATATAATGCAGGTGACTCTCTGCTTTATGTATGTAGCAATTTCTATAGTATATTACAGTGACTTTAAAAAATGCTCAGACCTCTCCCAAGTAAAAAGGAGGTATATATGTACATACTATAAACAGAGATAACTGAAACAAAACTGTGCTTCTATTCACATTATGAAAAATGCTTCTTTGGGAGATGGGGGAAATGAATATATTCTCTTCTGTGTGCTTTGAATGAATTGCACTGTGATCATAAATTACCATTGATACTGATGCTGATTAATATTGAGGTGATATTTATGTTTGTGTATCAAAACATGTAAGTTTTAAAGTGGGTGTAACAGGAATTTTAATTATCAGAACTCAAGGTAAGACCTTTATTTAATATGTATTTTTAAATAGTTCTTTTTTTCTTGCCATGCACAACTTGATAAATTAGTTACTTCTTCTTATCCAATGCATACATCTTGTCATGCTATTAGGGCAGTGTATCTTAGATTACTAGTACAGCAGTATCATACGATTAATGGAAATGGAAACAAAAAGGCGCAAGCTTGAACTCAGCCATCTCTGAATTTTCAGAAAGCATCAGGACAAAGCTGTCAGCAATAGAAATAGTCTTTCATGTATTTATATAGCTTATTAATGAGTTATCTATAGGATAATTCAAAAGGCACTTCTCTTCCCACCCCCTTCTGCACTGTTTTCAGGCACCTTAGTTTTGTGGAGCAATCTGATGTAGGCTTTTGAAGTCTTGAGTTCAGTGGCTAATTTTGTGGTGTGGTACAGACTGCTGTCCTGTACCTATCCATCAGAACAATAACAAAACCCAAACCAAAAAAGTCATCCAGACTTCAGTGCGATTCGAACTCTCTTTAAGAGCTGCATTCTCCAGAACTGAAACAGATGTCTGTCCCGCTTGCTGTAGCAGATAAGCAGCTTACATCTTGGCCTGAGATGTCAAAATAGTGTTTGATAGAATAAAATTTGGCAGAGATTTGTCTTGCCAGAGAAGAGAAAGTTTCTGGTGGGAGACTTTGGAAAGCTGACAAATTCTTGGTCTGACTGCTGAAGTTCCTACTGCTCCAAGTGGAAAAAAAGAGGAAACTGACAATTTTTATGAAGTAACTGCATGTCACTTGTTATTGTACTTTTCTTGAGATCCATGGATCCAAAGCAGCGCAGACTTTGGCACTAGAACTTATTAACTAACAGAATAGCAAGCAATGAACAGCCAGCGGTATCCATGGCAAATGAGTAGATCCTCTGCTGAGGACTGTAGCTGTGGGGAGATTGAAAACCCTCAAGGACTTTGAAAAATCACATGAGTAACAACAGCTGTTCTGGTTGTGAATCTCCTCAATGCATCTGTTAAGTCTTATTTTGACAGCTGTCAGACACAGGAGAGGGTCCAAGGCATTCCTAACAGTTTTTCAGCTTGTCAAGTGCAGCAGGGTGAAAAATCAGGTGCGGTCACAAAGATTCCTACTGGGATGACAACCGAACTTCTCTCAGCACAGTCACAAACTATAACCTCATGTACTACACTGCTGAAGTTCTTGTAGTGACTCGAGCTGGAACAGTGTAGGAAATTGAATCCATTTCACTTGAAAGCTCTAGGGGGCAGTGAAATCAAAATTTAAAGAAAAAAACCCAGTTGTCCCGTTTTCTAATTGCAGTGTAAATAACTGCATTCCCTGAGAAAAAGAAATCTAAACAACATCATAAAAAATGGAGAGGGGGGAATCCTGTTTAAAAGCTTCATATAACGTGGCATTTGATACTGTCTCCCACAGCATCCTCACAGATAAGCTAAGGAAGTGTGGGCTTGACGATCAAGTAGTGAGGTGGATCGAGAACTGGTTGAAAGGAAGAAGGCAGAGAGTTGTGGTCAATGGCGCAGAATCTAGCTGGAGGTCTGTGACTAGTGGAGTCCCTCAGGGGTCGGTGCTGGGACCGGTGCTGTTTAATATTTTCATCAATGACCTGGATGAGGGAACTGAGTGCACCCTCAGCAAGTTTGCTGATGACACAAAACTGGGAGGAGTGGCTGACACACCAGAGGACTGTGCTGCCATTCAGCGAGACCTGGACAGGCTGGAGAGTTGGGCGGGGAGAAACTTGATGAAATTTAACAAGGGCAAGTGTAGAGTCTTGCATCTGGGGAAGAACAACCCCATGTACCAGTACAGGTTGGGGGTTGACCTGCTGGAAAGTAGTGAAGGGGAAAGGGACCTGGGGGTCCTGGTGGATAGGAGGATGACCATGAGCCAGCAATGTGCTCTTGTGGCCAAGAAGGCAAATGGCATCTTAGGGTGCATTAGAAAGGGAGTGGTTAGTAGGTCAAGAGAGGTTCTCCTCCCCCTCTACTCAGCCTTGGTGAGGCCGCATCTGGAATATTGCGTCCAGTTCTGGGCCCCTCTGTTCAAGAAGGACAGGGAATTGCTTGAAGGAGTCCAGCGCAGAGCCACAAAGATGATTAAGGGAGTGGAACATCTCCCTTATGAGGAGAGGCTGAGGGAGCTGGGTCTCTTTAGCTTGGAGAAGAGGAGACTGAGGGGTGACCTCATCAATGTTTACAAATATGTGAAGGGTAGGTGTCAGGATGATGGAGCTAGGCTTTTTTCAGTGATATCCAGTGATAGGACAAGGGGCAATGGGTGTAAACTGGAACATAGGAAGTTCCACGTTAACATCAGGAAGAACTTCTTTACTGTAAGAGTGACAGAGCACTGGAACAGGTTGCCCAGGGGGGTTGTGGAGTCTCCTACACTGGAGATATTCAAGGCCCGCCTGGACAAGTTCCTGTGTGATGTACTGTAGGTTACCCTGCTCTTGCAGGGGG
Source organism: Lathamus discolor (assembly GCF_037157495.1). Classification (NCBI taxonomy): domain Eukaryota; kingdom Metazoa; phylum Chordata; class Aves; order Psittaciformes; family Psittacidae; genus Lathamus; species Lathamus discolor. The sequence goes on along the minus strand of NC_088886.1, from coordinate 55,450,431 downwards.
GTTGGACTAGATGATCTTTTGAGGTCCCTTCCAACCCTTGGGATTCTGTGATTCTGTGATTCTGTGATCCTCAGAGTATCACTGCTACAGTTGATATATTGTGCTATCATGACTAGCCAGCTAGTCACCCAATGGGGCAGAAAGACTGCCTGGAGAGAGTTGTAACTGACCATGACTGAAAACTCTCAGAAGCTTCTGGTATTTTCCCAGGTATTTGCAAGAACTGTTGCTTGCTCTTCTACTTAAATACCCTTAACACTTCCAAACAGTATGTTGGCCTTACTTGACTACTTCTGGATTACTTGCTGCGAGTTCAGTGGCTTTTACTAGTATTTTTTCAGGAGTCTGTTGCTGATTAATCAAATTCAAAGCTATTAGCTCAGTAAGTTTGAATATTATTGTAGGAGAAAAGATTTCTTTCTCAGGGAGTTCAGTGGCTTTCTGTGAGTTATAGATCCTGCATTGGGTCTTTAGCTTTGCAAAAACTGTATTTTTTACAGCATGCTGATAGTCTACAAAAATTAAGTTAACATAAGAAAGATTCGGACCTGCCTGAGTAAGTCCAGAGGATCCCGTTTGATCCTTTTAGGCAATTTGTAAGCATCTTAATTGAACTTTGTGAATATTCAGACTTATTCTGAACTTCCTTTGGAGTTCAAGACTAAACAGACAAGTGTGCAATAATTTAGCATGCATCTCATGGTGAAAAAGTTGAAATTGTGTTCATACATCCTTCCTCAGTGGACTTTTTTCCTGGATATTTGTGATTAGTAGGCAATTTTATTAATGTGAAGAGTTCTAGTTCATATTAAAATTATTACTGTATCACAGATATGCTGAGTAGAGGCTTGTATTAGCAGTCTTCGTGGACAGTAACTTACCTGACTAGATAAGTAGTAATATGGGCCAAAACCATAGTAACTTATATAAAGACTCCTGCAATTTTTCCCATATAAAATTGGAAAACATGAAAAATAGTCAAATATTCTCAGTAACACAACAAGGTGGAATGGCTTTAAACTGAAAGAGTGTGTGTTTAGATTAGATATGAGGAAGAAGTTCTTTACCATGAGGGTGGTGATGCACTGGAACAGGTTGCCCAGAGAAGTTGTGGCTGCCTCATCCCTGGCAGTGTTCAAGGCCAAGTTGGATGGCGCTTGGAGCAACCTGGTCTAGTGAAAGGTGTTGCTGCCCATGACAGTGGGGTTGGAACTGGTTGAGCTTTAAGGTCCCTTTCAACCCAAATTATTCTGTGATTCTATGATGTTGGTTATTCAGCATTAGTCCCAATTTAATTTATTATTCAGTCTTTACTTTTAGTAGTAAATTTTCAATATTCAACAGTCGCGAAAGAAAATGCCAGTCCATTCATAGATATCTACTTTCTGCTTTAAGAAATATAATTGTTCGAATTGGTTTAGTCCAGGTAATTTGTATAAAACATTTTTGACATAGTACTACCCTTTTCAGTGATGGATGACCAAGTGTCAATATATCTATAAGGTACCATGATACTGCTAGTTTGATATTCTGCCATTGTTCTATAAAAAGGGAAAGAACTACTTGTATTCTGCATGAGAATTGAGGTTTTTTTAAAGCTCTGTATTCATAAATTAGTGAAATCCTGGTCTTATGGAATCCAACAGAAACATTTTCATTATCTTAACTGAGACAAAACATTCATCCCACATGCAGAATCTCTGTATAAATCAGGGAAGTTTAATCTTCCATTCACAGAATTAAGTCTCAGTCCCTGAGAGGGAATAGAGGCAGTAACAGTATAAACAGCACGCACATTAATTCTTAATTATTCCTTCAAAACTTACAGCTGCTGTCCGGTCCACCTCACAGCGGCTACTCAGAATGAAACACGCTTCTGCATCATCCATTCTAGAAGAGGGGAAACAAGCCTGTTACTTACCAACAAAATACTATGTGTATCTTGTGTTTTACAGTTTATAGTCTTGTATGCTTATCTGAATAGAATATGAAGTTTAGTCTATCCTTTCTCATGCATTGTCACTAAATGTGAGTAGCAGGTACCCTGTGCACTAACTCATGGTATACCAGTACTTCCTGACTAGGTTCTAGGATATGTACTTTCCCTGGTGGCAGTAGAAGCTGTGCAAAAATAATAAAATCAGAGTGGCCTTAAATACACTTAATTTGCAAAATAAGTATTTATTTGTCATAAGTATGAAAGGTAAATAAATAGCACCAGTCTGCATAGTGTGCAATGTTCAGGCTACTGATAAAAATGAATGACAGGAGGCAGATAATACAGACTTGTCTTGCCTAGTGTTAGCAGAAAGATGGGTAGATATACTAGACTAATGTATTTGGGGTACATAACAAACATTTTTGAGTATGTATTAAATGAATTAGTTATTTTCAGTTCATGGTCTCTATGAGAACTTTTAATGCCTAATTGCTCCTTAGTGAATAAAACTGGTCATGTAATAAAAAGAGTAGTGATAGAAGTGTGGAGAAAAACTGTCTGAAGGTTTAATCAAAGTTTGTTTTTCTTCTTTTGCCTCAAATCTTGATATCCTCCAGTGAATCCTACTTCCCTTGGTTGAATCTTACTTGGTTGACCTCCTTTGGAAGACAGGACTTTCCGGGCAAAGAGAAACAATGACTGAGTTTCCTGGGCAGGGAAAAAGTGAAACAGAAGCTGGGGAAAATGAAAAGGCAATTCACTGCCAGTTACACCAACTCCATTCTTGAGTCTGGAATGGGACCTGAGATTCCTATATCTTTGGTTTCTTTGTTGCTAGAAAACGGAGTTGGTGGTTGTTAGTAACAGTTTAGGCCAACTGGACCCTAGGCTTAGACTGAAGGTCCATTTTTTTTAGACATTGTACAAACACAGAACAAAAAGTCCTTACCAGATAAGATCTAAGTGGCATGACAAAATACAACAAAAGTATATGCAAACACGGGAAATGGAAAGATATGGTATGACAATGCCTGAATATAAAAAATGAATATAAAAATTTAAAAAAAAGTAGAAAATGGTCTCACTAGATATCAGAGTAGAGAATCAACTGAAGAGAGAATGTGATGGAGAATACAGGCATTACTTTACAGATACTTCTGAGAAATTCATCCTAGATTGAAGGGACAGCATGGTTGAAATCACAGTGGGACTTGTAAATCTGTTGTATGTGTGAAAGAGAGTGGCATTATAGACTTACTAGGTTACCTCTCAGAACTGGGAGTTGCAGGCTAAGAATAAAGAGTTACTCCTTGAAGTAATAAAGAAGGGTAAGCCAGGGAAGGACTGCAGTGAGGGAAAGTGATATACTACATAAATAATATTTCCAGAGCCTTCTGAAAAACAGGGTTTGGGGATCTGAGATTATAAATGTCAAGACTATAAATATAATTTTAAGTGGGGCAAAAATGAGAGCTTGTGTGGGAAAACACAAGATGCAGGCTCTGTCTACATAGGATGCTCTGTGGTGTTATTCCAAGCTTATGATCCACAGTAGGATACTGGTTTTATTTTGCTAGCAAAAATTAAGATCTGTGTGCAGCTAAACCAAAGTTGGTGAATAGATATCCGTAATGAGATGTCAGATAGCTTAGCCAACCTCTTAGGGTTTGACTGTAGAAATAGAGATTATATTTGTGTGTTTTGTGGGAGATTATTCAGAGAAAATATAAAGAAAAGAGATAAAGTCAGATCATTGTAGATTCCACATAGGCACATAGAGGTAAGAAAACAGCAGAAGCCTCAAACCATTAACGTACTTGAAAAGGAAAAAATAATTGTAATAAAGGCAAATAAATATATCCAAAAGAGTAATGTCAAATGTAGCTGATGTGAAGAAGAAGTGGGGCCAAGGCACTTCTGAGTGCTGATTAGGAAGAAATCATGGGAGCTGTAGGAGTAGTTTCAGCTAAGCATGGGAGCTGAACTGGGGGAGACAAGGACTTTATCAAACTTGTAGGAAAGAAAATTCAGTGAAATTAGATGGGATTTTGATGAGAGCTGAAGTGGTAACTGGAGTGACTATATATAGGTGACTTTGTAAGAAAATGAAATTTCACGTGAATATATTCACATTTTCCCCCCACTGTTTTTTTTTGTAACTGTTTGAATAATTTCAGAACAGATGACAAGGATAATAACCCAAGATTAACATCTATGTATGCCATGAATTTAGTTAATAGAAACACCACTAACATCTGTATTAAAAAATTAAGGACAACCCAGAGTATCCTTATGAGAAGAGTATTATTTATGTCCTAACGACTGAAAAAGCTTTTACAATTACACCATTTTTATGTGCTGGAAAACTGAACCTGAGATGAAAAAACCCAAGAGTTCCACTGCTTGAGGGTGGCAGAAATTAAAGCGACCTTATATATTGCAAAGAAATTTATGAAAGGAAAAAGTATAAGGCAAAGAGTGGACAAGAAAAGGATTAAGAAGATTTATGGATAGTTCACTAAAAAAAGTAGAGAGAGGAAAAAATATTTAAAGTCATAACAGATCATGGGAGAAAGCTGCTGGGGAAAGAAATCAAGCATGGTAGTGTTAACTTGCTTTCTAGTGCTAGTCTGCATGGAAAATGAGAGCTGTTTTTATCAGTTCCAATGTTGTTTCAACTGCTGAAGTAGTGATAATGTTTCCAGTCATGCTGATGAACAATATAAGTTTCAGAGTGATACATCATGACAGAATTCATTCTGTTTTTTTGTTGAAGCTGGGCATGTGAACACAGTTCAGAGAACACCAAGAATTTGCAAAGTGACACCCTCAAAGGTAGGAAGTAAGAATGAATATCAGTTTCGTAAACTCAAAGTGTGTACTAGGGCATATAATGAAAAACACAATCTTAGTTAACTACTTACTACTTATTGGAGTCAGACAACTTTTGGTATTTTACATTTTGTTGTGACCTTTATCATGTTATTTTGATACCGTATTTCTCTAATATGTATGACATTTTGATAATGAGACGCTTCTTAGGTTTGGGGTTTCTTTATAGTAACCATTGTTTTATTTATTAGAAGAAGTTTACCATGTGCCTTGTTATCTTCTCAGTTATTAAGTTTTCATTAAAAAAAATACAGGAAACATCTTAGGTACTGGGTTGAATTTCATATTAAATTTTCTATTAAATTCCCACTATGCTTCTTCCCTCAGGAGAGGTTGAAAATTATTCTATGACAGGTACATTCAATTACATGTTCTGCAGCAAAAAGCACAGCTCCACGGTTGACTACCTTCAGGTTAGTATAAGTTAAATTCTTTATGGAACAGCCTAATTGTTCTGCTTCTAATGTGTAGAACAAATGCCAGCTACATCCCCACGTAGATTTCTTTTTGAAATCAGCAAGAAAGCAAAAAGAGGAACCTCTCTGTACATAAAAATCCCTAATTCTGAAAAAAGCTTTTATTATAAAAAAAAAGCTAAATTTTTATTATAAAAGAAAGCTAAATTTACTTCAAATTTTAATTTTTTTTTTTCATTGGCAAAAATCTGAGAAGATAAAAATGCTCACTAGACTTCTCACAGATTAGATCCTTGAAATAACTCCCCTGGGGTAAAGAAGACTGAATGACACAAATAGTCAACCTTAATTTAGGTATCTATATTAGCTGCTTCTTATAAAGAGCAATGCATGTAAGTCAAATCAGTTATCTGCTAAAAATCACCTTTCTCTTTGGAGAGCTTAAAGAGACAACCCACCTACATGAATTCCACTGTGAATTCCTTCACACCTTCAAGTGATTGAGCAATGTGGGGGGGAAGCAAGTGTGTTTGACTGATGTGTTTTGATTAATGTCATTCACTGTTAACTGCCAGAGAGGATTTTTTAGAAGTGGTGGAAGTATGTGGTGAGAGGAAGGCCCTGAAAGAAGAGTATATGGAGGTATAGTAGAGTAGTTGCTTACACTAACAGGCTGAACGTGGGAAGGAAACAAAACTCTGCAACGGGTTCAAAGTGTGATAATTATTTTTGTTTGCTTTTTTTCCCCTCTTCAGCTGGTCAGGACAACTACCATCACATTTACTATTTTTGCTGAAGGAAGAGAAATAAATTCTATCATTAGTGGCAGATTTGGAATTTTCTGAGCTGCTTTCTCAGAAGAAATCACAGGCACTCTGTTTCAATACTTTTAAAAACTGAGACCATAAAAAAAGTGAGGTAGAATTTTGTCTAATTAAAGAGCTTTAAAAATATTTGTTCCTTGAAAAATTTCAGATAGTAAGAAAAACAAATTATATCAGAGCCTTGCTTTCTACATACACATGCTTTTCTTCTAGCACAGCTTTTGTGGTTTTTTGTCAAAATTATTTATCAAACAGTATGAGTGAAACAAAAGTAAAAAAACAATATTGGTCAATATTTGCCTACTTAGCTCTCAACAGGTCTTGATCTTTTAGTGCTGAGCCTTGCAGATAGATAACTCTTTGGGACCACATTGGGATTTGTAATACCCTTCGGACCTGAGCATCCATCTCAGTAGGACACAAAATAACGACATAATAGTCCTGTCAAAAACATAAGGGGGAATAGTCATGTTATTTTATTATGTTACTATTTATTGTTGCTAGAGAATGAGTTGACAGAGACCCAGGGTGTCAGAAGGGTCTCTGATAATTCTCAAATGTAATTGACAATAGCTATTTGAATACATGTATTTAAAATAATTTATTCTTTAATAAAACTGTCTGGACAACTGTCAACTGCTCACGTAAGACTCCAGAGTGGTTAACTGAAGCACATTTAGAAACATTTTTGTTTCCATTTGAGCATAATTTAGTTTTCTTTATAGAGACAGTTTATATTTCTGTCATTCTAGCTGGAAAACGTAGGAACTTTTCAATGATTAAAATGGAATTGTCTTCCCCCAAATTTTTTCCTCTGCATTAAGGGGTAGATCCAAACTCTTTGTTTCCCGTACAACAAACAGTCCTTGTTAGGAAAAGCACAGTTGCTCTCAACTATACAAGCGTGTACATAGAAAAAGGAGACAAAAATGGAACGTGAGGGGAGAGACTGAGAGCTTAGGACAGGCTTGTCATAGAAGCCTTCCTTAGCACACATAGACTTGAAGAAAGCTTAGCGCTTAAGAGATCCTGTGCGTTATCTGTGTCCTTCAGCTTTGTGTTTCAGCTGTGGCGAAAATTTATGTAACATTTTTAATGCTACATAAGTAGTATTAGGACATTCCTTCTTTGTCTCCAGTGTATCACAGAACCTAACTCATTCTTCAGAATAGTTAACTAAGTTTTGGATTTTAATTTGTGTTTGCATCTATGAAGAACTGGATTTCTTCGTGCATTTGCTTATGCCTTTTACTAGGTAATTATTTTGGGGAATATTTTGGATTTGGGATTTGTCAAATTGGTGCTGAGCAATTTGAGAATTGTATTTTTGTGATTTTCTTGCACTATTTAATGAAGCATGGTACCACAGGTAACTTCATAAAAAAGAGAAGATTTAGTGGAAGAAATGGTCTGTAGCAAAAATAATGATAATGCATCCAAATGGCTATCTCATGTAAATAAGCTTTTATATGAGCAAAAAGTCATATGACAGGTTTGTATTAGCTAGGGAATATATGTACACTAAGAAACTCTCTTGCGTGTAGTCTTTCAAGGCCTTTGTCCTTTAAAATACATCTATTTATTTCTTAATTTCCACAATTCCAAAAGTATCTAATCTTCTTACCTCTGGCAAAAACCAAAGCAAAATGTAAAGACTAAAAGATGCTTTGACTTGCGAGGGAGTATTGGATCCAGTCCCAAAACAACAGGAAAAAATAATTACTTTTCATTTATTTTCTATTTTGGGGTAGAATATAAGGAATTTGCATGGAAATATCTGTTTCTACAAGGACTGGCATAATTCAACAAGACAGTAATTCTATTTATTTAGTCTATTTACCTCAATTTAAAATTAATGTCTCCATACTTTGTATCAGGTTCTTTTTGCAATTATAGATTCCCAATTCAATCAGCTATTCCCAAATTCAGTTTTACAAATTAGAAACTATTTCAGAAGGCTGTCCTGAAAATCACTGGTTTGAGTTAATCTCTTCTTTTTTTTTTTTTTTTTTTTTTTTCACTGTAAGTACCTGCAATCTGGGGTGAGCATAGAATTCATTTAAGAAATCCATAAGTAAGTCGATCTTCAGAGAGCTAACACAGAGCACAACATGTTTTTCCGTCTGAGCTCTGTGTCGACTGTAGTTACCACCGGACTTTTGTCTCTCCATCCACAAATATGCCAGCTGTTCAAACTGCAAGAGATGCCAATTGTCAGTGCAATACAGACAAGCAGATGTGCAGTACAACTGTATCATGACTTAACAATGTTGCATCGATCATCTCATGCCTCTACGAAAAGCTGCTCTTAGCCTACAATGTCTTTTTCTTTGTAAAATGGTCTCTAGTATGTGGGTGAGATGAATAATAGGGTGATTAAAAAACATGCAGAAGAGCTACTCTACCACACACAAAACTGGGGTAAATCCATTAAAATACCATGGGATTACAGCAAATCTCAAGATTTTAGAAAAGAATGAAGGCTGTACCTTATTCTTTTATGTAGGTTATACCCTGAACTCTCTTTTTTCAGCACCATGTGACATAAATGCTTCCCTCAAAAGAAAAGTTAAATTTTCACCTACTTAAATGTATACTGTGGGTACAGATACTCACATAGAATCACCATTTTACTTAGTTTGGCCACTAACTCTTCCCAGATACTTTAAATTGTTCTTAAGGTGACCTTCTGTATATTCTCTTATTTGTTTTATAAAACTAGATATAACTTAAATACACAGCAGCTGTTAATACAGCAAATTGCCATTGCCAGCTGAACAACAGAAACAAGCCAACAGTAAATACTGTTCTACTAATCTGGATCCTTTAAAGGGAATATTCTCAGTGTCATGGTAATAATCTGTAATAAAACATACAAACACTATTTCAAATTGTATTGTAAGCAATATACATTTAATGCTAAGCTTGATTTAACTATGTATGTGTGATAGATGCTTTTTCTCATCCACATTCAACTGATGGGGAGACTGAATCATGAGTAATGATTTAATATCATAGGACAAAAGCTCAGGAGAGAATGACTCCCACATATTCTGTGCATGGCAAACTATACAAAGCCCCGTTATCATAACAAAGCTATAAAATAAAGTAGCTAATAATAGGTAAATTTATGTGAAAGGGCAATAGATTCCAGGGTTTTTTACTGGTAATGCAGAGCTTTTATACCTGAAGTGTATATCGGAACTACCTGAAAGATGAAAGTTATATTTTCTAGGAAATTCCAAATTTCTTAGAGGGTATTTTAGTTTTCAATAGAATATATATTTTACTAAATTCCCATTGAGTGGGAATGTAATTGTGTTAGTGCATATGTCTGCATATGCATACATTAAAAATTTAGTTATAATTAAAATCTTCAAATAATTTCAAGAAAATTAACACACAAAGTTTGAGCTTCCAGTCTTTCAGGTCCTCCGTGTTGTCTGCTCACAGTGAGCTTTAGTTCACTGTCAAAGAAGCAGAGTCTGGAAACCATGGCTGTGTAGGAAAAATTTGGAGCTTCATGGTTGGCAGGTCCACTATAAGCTTTAATAAGCGTGCACAGTGTCTCCCCCATCCCCTTTTTTGTGGCATGAAGTCTGGGTGGTGACCAAGTGTGGAACATTTAACAACTCGGCAGGGCTTCCCATGTAATTTCAGGGTTTCTGTCACCAAGCCTCACCTAATGAGCTTGGAAATGTCTGGTATGAATGTAATGAAACTGGTTGACTCCTTGAAATACTTGGATTTTCATAAATCTGCCTTTTCCTGTTGAAACTGTCGGAAGTCCTAAACTTAAGTAGGCATGAAAAATTCCTGTCTGTTCTGTTGGCTCTGTGTGTGTGTTGTACCGACATACACAGCTGTGAACCCAATTTGCTTGAGTTGCAGATTTAATGAGATTTTTTTCATGTTAGCACTGAGCTGTAAGAGTAAGAGAGGAAGTGGAGAGAACCACGATTAGAAACAGGGAGAGCCTGCAGAGGAAATGCTATGCTCATAATGAAAGTGCTGGCTACTGTTGTTTTGGGGTATTGTTTTTTGTTGAAGTGCTTCATTAATAACAAACCCATATTTTAGGATGAAGGAAGGGCTCTGTGGTACATGACAGAAATGTTTCGCCAGCACTTGAAAACTATTATTAGTGCTCTGTTTTATAGCATAAAGGTATACTATAGGAGAACAGACAAAGGAAATAGGAAAGAAAAGAAAGACACAGAACAGGAGGTGCAGAAGATAGTTATTTTTTCTGACATTATATATGCAATAATAATAGTAGTAACAATAAATTATTTGTTATTATTCTTTTGTTTTAAAAAACAATTCTAAAGAGTAAAAAAAATATCCACATTTACCTGTATGGGCAACACCACAAGAGCAACACAGATCATAATGACAACAAGCAGCTTTGAAGGCCATATCTTGGGTGTAACATCCCCAAAGCCCACAGTGGAAAATGTCACTATGCAGAAATAAAGGGAGTCAAAGAGAGTCAACCTGTTTCCTGCTCGTTCCAGATGCTGAATTCCACAAATACTATGTAGAAAAGAATGAATAAAGACATGAAAAATAAGAACTGTACTTAGGGTGAGTTCAACTTTGATCATATACGAAGAGCACTAGTTATTTTCAGAACCCATGAATTGCTCAGCAAGGACATTTTTCCCAAAGAAGAGTAAAAATTAGTAGCAAACCAGAAGTGTTATTAATATAATTATCAAATGTCATTTGTAATGAAAGAAAGCAATTTTTTAATTATTTCAATAGCATAGTTACAACTTTGTTGCTAGGGTTTGCTTGGTGGCTGTTGTGAGGGAGAGGTGGTATACAGAACACCATGAATTGATGCAATTCCTTTCTAAACCAGAACACAACAGATGGTATATAGTTGCCACCATTCAGAATTTTTTATAAACATCTTCTAACTTTTTTTAGGGAGAGCTTGCTGGTATGGCCAAGAAAGCATACACACTGCTTTCTTTAAATCTGTTCCTCTCTATGTTAGCTTCTATCTCTTTCTGTGGCAAGAGTTACTAGCATGAACTAGTTATGAGAGTATGTGTTGCATACTAGAAGGATAATGTTGGTATAAATAGGTACTGACTGTCTAGAATAAACTGAATGTGAGCATTGCAGGCTATCAAATTGTCAGAGGAATAAGTATCGAGGGTCAGCCTTCAAGCAGAAAGTGGAAGATGCCAACGGGTACAAAGATTCTGCTTGCTAAAAGTACAGAATAAAAATGTAAGGCTTCGTTGTCTTTGATCACAGAATTAATTAAGTTCATTTCTTCCAGTCACACATTCCCGTGAACAAGTAAGTGGTAGCCCAGGTTAATTGCTAATTATTTCTCTTGTAACCTGCATGATGTGCTTTTGGTTTTGGGAAGTAGCAGAATCTGTCTACAGGTCTAAGCGCTATTTCATATGTTGCAGATTTTAAAAATACTTCAGTAAATAGGATAATAATATTTCAATTAAGAGCTTCCCAAACTTAAAATATGACCACCCTTAATGCAGTAGAATTACTTGGTTCAGATTAGGCTTTTAAATTAAATTCACTTATATGAAGAAAATAGATTTGTGAACCACTCTGAACGGTGCAGCGGAATGATTTCTTCACAGAGAATTAAGAGAAATAATTGATACATAATATCTTGTTCTTTAGTAATTATTCTAGAACACGCCAAAAAATTATTTCTCCATGCATGGTATCCAGATGGTAATAGTCACTCATTAATACCCTCCATGGTAAGATCTTTGCATCACCAGGGAGACCCTGTGTTTATAACAGCTTGAGCAGTTGTTCTTCTGTTCTCTCTTCTGTTCTCCAAAAATAATTTAGCTGTAGGCAGTGGCATTTCCAGAACATATGGATCAAATTCCCAGTTTCCTTTTCACAGTTCTAGCATTTGTAGTTTTCACACATCTCAAAATGTTCTAAAAAGGGTGGAGTTTTTCCCCGTTGTTTGCATAAGTTAGATACTTCAGTCAGAAGTGATAATTTTATATTCCTATCCAATTTGTCCCACATTTTTCACTGGAGTTGTAATCTAGATCATCCATAATTGCGCTATGTTTCCAGTTTGGGGAGGGGGTGGGGTTGTTTGGTTTTGGGTGTTTTGTGGGTTTTTTTGCTTCTTTGTTTGTTTCGGGGGTTTTGATTTTGGAGTTTTTTTGGGGGGTGGAAAGGGTTGTGGTGGGGTTTTTTGTTCTGTTTTGTTTTGGGTTTTTGTTTAGTTTTTGTTTGTTTTGTTCTGTTGTGGTTTTTTTCTGGTGTTCTTTTTTTTGTTTGATTTTTTGGTGGGATTTCTTTTTTTTTTTTTTTTTTTTTTTTTTACAAAAACTACATTTTTTGGCCCTGAAAATATTAACAGCAGAACTGTAAGGAATTATACTAATTAAGCTTTCTTTTGGTCTCAGACAAGGAAGTTTTCCAGCTAACTAATTTTCCAGTGTTCATTTGAAATAATGGAGTATACTGCGGAGGCATCCAAGTATGGAAAAAGAAGCTATCTTAATACTGTTATGCATGTAAGTTATATGTAATTTTAAAAGCAGAATGGTGATGGATTTTTAATTCTTCGTTGTTATTTTTCCTGATGACCTTAGTTAATTTTCTTCTCTTTGGTTGCATGCATCTCTAAAACACATAACCTTGACTTCAGAAATTAAGGTCACAAGGAGCAGGAAAGTAGCAATTACACTGAACCACTGATATGTCTCCGACATAAGAGGACTATTACACCACTCTGCTAAGTGTGTTAAATATCTGCAGATGGGTTGTATTGAAGCAGAATGCATGATTATGTCATTGGTAAGAATATATTTTTTCTGAAGGTGATGCTTGTGAAATGACTTAGTATTTGTACATGCAAAAGGGTCAATTTTACCATTTGTATTTGACAGGCTGGATTAAAATGTAAAATAAATCTAATATCATAGAGCTTTTTCAAATTTTCAAGGAATGAGAATTACTTCTCCACTTTTTGATCTTTTTTGTAAAACCTTAAAAATAGTTTGCTGGTAGGAAAACTCAAGCCTTGATGAAGGAGATAATTTCTTTCCTCCTGAGCTTTCTGTAGCCAGCCCACCCAATCATACTTTAGCTTAACTGAGATAAGTTAATATATCCTGAACCATTTCAGCCTTTTCTAAGTGAAGAGTAAAATTCCCACTGAATCTAGTGAGACCAGGATTCCAACAACTGTACTCCCTTATAGTCCTATATATTCCTATTCCTTGAAGCTGTCAAAATAATTTTGTGCCTGATCCAAAATGTTGTGGATTCAAGCTGTTTCTCATTGAACTCAGTGGGCATGAGCCAGAGCTTCTTAACAGCCTTTAAATCAGTAAGATATGGGAGCTATTTCCTCACTGCTGAAGCAGAAATTCAGCTCTTGAACAACTTGTTGAACAAATTAATTTCTTTCCTCAAAAATTACTTGCAGCTCATTTGCAGTTCAACCAAATGGCGCTTGAAGCCCTAACCCTGAAAATGAAAGAATGGTTACCAGGTCTTAATTTTATTGGTGTTTTGCTGCTCTGCCTCCTGTTTTTGATACAGCCAGAGATCACAAAACTGCAGAAAATCCTGACTTGCAAAGGACAACTTTATAGGAGTCTAATTACCAAATGAAATATTACCTCTTTAGCTCCTTCCCCAAGAATATTACACTTCAATCTCATCCCAAGTGCCTCTAAATAAGCATTACTCAGCATCTATACCATGTTCCTAGCTATTTGGGCTACCTGATTACATTGCATGGAGAATGCAATGGAAAAGTTATCAGCCATCCATGAAGCCAAGACCACATGAATTAGTTACTCCATTCCCCACAACTTACTGACATCTTTTAATACAACATAATTCTTTATATGAATAGTGGTATCAGATTCTTTTCTCTTGCAAATTAAGTGTTAGGCATTTTTTTTAAAAGATGCATAAACACTGCATGTACCAAACCAGACAGCATTATATTCTTGTCTGCTTTCTCATATTTCCTGACATAATGAAATATGCAGTAACTTGGACTTCCTCTTTTGGCTGTTTTAATATCATATGGTGGTATTTTTATCTCCTTGTTCTTGTTTGCTTCCTCTTTTTCTTTCATCCCATGAAGACACAATAATTTACTTGGTCATCCCTGGACAAACATAATAATTTCAAGCAGGAAAATACTGTTTGGCAAAGGCAATGTTCACAACAACTTGTTTTTATGGAGAAAATAAACCACTGTAACAATAAATACACAGAAAAAGCCTAATTAAAACACAGAGCCAAGTTTGGCACCTTCTATACCAATTCTGGTTTCCTGTAAATTCAGTAAGGTTGGTTTTTCATAGTGGATGTGAGTGAGCAGTTACAACAAAACCAAATTGGTTCAATAGAGGTGAGATTAAGTATCCCTAAAAAAACAGACAGAAATCCAAACCGTGGGTCTCCTAAAACACAAGTATTATCAGAAAATATATTACAAACTTACAGAGAACAGAAGTGTGATTTTTAAATCCTCTACTACCACTGCACTTGAAAAACAAAAAGTAAAGGTAGCAGCATGTAATATCTAGAGATTAGTCATGTTTACTTTAGGTATCATTTGAACTTCTGCGAGTGCAATCCCTGTTTTACTGGAAGTTTTCAGTTGAATTCCAGGAATCTTTGTTTGCTTGAGTATTTTATGTGCCAAAGCTAACTACTTTTCATGACCTACCTCCACATGTGGTACAGAAATACTGTAGAGTATAATAACCCCTGAGATTAAGTCAGATTTTTGCCATGCTGTGGAACATGCCATAGAACTGGACATAAAAAGAACCATTTGGAAAGCAGTTTGCAAGTACTGTACATTAACTATCCTTTTTAACAATCAGTTTATTATAATCTATTTTATACTGGTTTGTATTTTCATTTGTGTTTGCCAACTACATCTGACTTTCAGATTTTTCTAGAGAAAATTACTGTTTACAGGTACAACCTCTGGAGGTCTACAATAATTCGCCAGAGGCTGAAGCCAAAAGTAGAGCTGCTTAGTGTCTTCAGGATTAGGTAGCATAACAGCATTGTTTTCTTTGGACTTTAACATTGAGCTTCAACTTGTGTAATTACTTTTCTGTGTATTGAGTAGTTAGCTACAGGAACTAGCTAAAGAATATGTTGAAATCAATGGGGATTAATTTTATCAGGATCAGTGAGCTTCTGTGGTATAAGCTCAGCACTTCTATATTACAGAAGTTAGCATCTATATAGTCAGTCTATATATTAAGTGTTCCCAGTAGTTTCTCACCCCAAAACTCTTTAGTTTCCACATATCCTACCACTGAATGGTGATGTTAGAACAAATTTCAGACTAAATTATGATTTGATGGTTTTGTACTGCCAATTGCTGTTTGTGTTTTTAAACTTTTCTGATGCCACTGTCACAGGTTTGGGTTTTATTTCTGTCTGTAAGAAAAATTGGAATGAACCATCACTCAGCAAAATTGTGGATAGCCTATCAACTGTAGTAAATACCTATGGGTAAAACTCAAATACAGTGAAACACTGAAGAAGACAACCATGTTAACTTTCCAGGAAGTACATGGGCAGGGATGTGAGACATATAACTATAGCGGCTTTAACTCTCTGCTTAAGGAAATGAAGATTTGGAAGAGTTCACTCAAGATGTTTAAAGAAAATTCCTCAGTCTTTACACCAAAATAAAATGTGGCTATAGAACAGTTCCTACTCTTCATATTGGGAGGCATGTAATATCTCCAAGAAGTCTGATAAATGCATGGTCTTTTTTCCTGAAATTGGCAAAAGGTGCTCACTACTTGCCAAAGAATTAATGTTAAGATGGTGCCAGTCTTAAGTCCTTGAAATTAAAGTGATGTTAGAATGAAATTAGAGTGATGTTAGAAAACATCCTGCTTTGTACACAGGCAAAGTTTTTCACACTGGAAGCTGTCTCTGTGGGAAGTTCTGTCTTCCTTAGGGCACTAATGTAGAGTCAGGTGCAGATTTGTCCTATATTTTAAAATTCGACATTATTTGAAAAGCAATTCTCAGTGCTTAAAGAATGTAAACAGAACCATTAAATGCTGAATTTACACTTCACAAAACTCTGCCCTGATAAAACTGAAGTGACATAAAAATATTTTTCATTCACTTTATGAGATACGTATGGAAACGTTGTATGTTGATTTCTAAACAATAATACATGTCCTCTGAATTGTCATTATCTTCTTCCGATGACACACTACTGAGCTGTGTAGTCTGGTTCTACTAAAGGTGAAGATGTTGATAACCACCTTACCCAATGCCTAAAAGCCTAACGTTTTCTGACAGAACTTCTAATTCTTGTGTAAATAATAAAGAATAGGCAAAGAAAAGGAACAAGAGATGATAAGAAACTGCAGCATGTAAAGGAGTGAAGGGACAATTAGAAAATACTCTGACCAATAATAAAATGTCTGTCCTGTCCAAACACCCTGAAATTGAGGTTTGAAGTTGCTAAAAACCAAATGCTCCAGTTTTCCCCAGCTCTGCAATGCTTTCTCAGGTCTTTTATGAAACCTAGGTTTTTTTTTTTTCTGAACATTTATCAGCAGAAAAGCATTTTTTTCATAAATAGTATTAATTTTTTTTTTAAGAAATAAATTACTAGTTTCAGTAGGCATGCAATTTCCAAAATGTTAAAATGACAAAATATATCATGTATAATATATCGAATTTAAGAATTACAATAAGAACTTCCAATTTACACCTTTCATTCCTTATGGAAGGTTTTAATGCCGTGGGAATAACTGAATTCCAGGATATAGAAATTACCTGTGTACAAGACAGTGAAAAGAATGAGGAGGACAAAATTTAGTAGCTCAGACAGTTTTCTTTCACTACATAGCAATCCCACAATGTCAGAAATTAATTCTGAATTTATCCTTCAGCTGGAAATGTCACCTTTTCCTGTATTCAAATTGTATCTTTATCCTAAGCGATGGTGCTTGTTGATACCATTATTGCTTACCCATAGTGTTTAAATAAGTAGTGACAGGACAAGGGTTAACGGGTTAAAACTTAAACAGGGGAAGTTTAGATTGGATATAAGGAGGAAATTCTTTCCTGTTAGGGTGGTGAGGCACTGGAATGGGTTGCCCAGGGAGGTTGTGAGTGCTCCATCCCTGGCAGTGTTCAAGGCCAGGTTGGATGAAGCCTTGGGTGACATGGTTTAGTGTGAGGTGTCCCTGCCCATGGCAGCGGGGTTGGAACTAGATGATCTTGAGGTCCTTTCCAACCCTAACTATTCTATGATTCTATGATTTTCCTTCCTTCAAAGATCAGTATTTGTATCTAATGGTTGCAAAAGCTCAACTTATAAAAATAAACTTCCACTAGTAAGCCATGTGACTTCCAGAAACTGCAGAACATCTTGTTAAGCAGAACAGGATATTGTGAAAGTACCAACTGTATATAGATATTTGTTGAAACTGAGTGAAAGCCTTTCTACTCCTGCTGCTGCGTTTTGTGAAATGAGAAGTGGAGCTGCAATAAGACAACTCTGGTCATTGAGACCGCCCAAGCAGAGTCCTGCTGTGGGCAGCATTCAGCTCAATGTATTTACATTAAAAAGTCTTTGCACACATCAATCTGTATGTCCAAAAAAAACCACCTGTATTTTTGTCTCCTTTCTGTCTGCCTCCAGATCTCTGATGGCATATGAAGTAAATCTTGGCCTTCCAACTTCAGTGCATCAATACTGTTGCAGCTAAGAGCCTTCTGGAGTCTGAGGTATCAGACCACTCACACAAGAAGTCAGTAACTATTCTGGAAATACCATCAGGTACTGTTCACACACTGGGCATTACAGAATTATGTGATATTACGTATTGATAATTTCTCAGGAAGAATAATTAAGCTGTTAATAGTTTTATGTGTTGTGCCGGAAAATTCAAATGCATGCTTCTAATTTAATACACCCGATACGTTTTGCAACGTCATGCTTTGTGTCTGAAACACTCTTAAGGGTGCAACAGTTGTTATGCAAAGCACCCATACTCCCTCGATCAAGTTGAATTAATGATTGAAAGATTCATTATCTGAATATTTGTTAAATGTGTATAAGAAGCAACTCATCCAGCGTGTGTGAATCAGGATAGGAATTGGAGACACAGGTATTGATTGTGACCAAATATACATATATTTCATTTCCTAGTGACAGAATGTAGTCCACAGTTACCATAAATATAAGAACTTTCATTAATTTTCACTAAAAATGAAGAAAACCTAAAAAATGCAAACTGCCTCTAGGACTGTCTGAGCCTAAGTCTGTTTTGAGGTAACTCGAAACCAAACTGACCGAAACCAGGACACTCATGGAAAATTTTATTCAATTTCCAAAGCCTGGTATTATACCACTACCTCTGTCTGAGTTGTTTAATTATCTACTTGACAGATTTTAAACATGCTAAACTTGGATTTTAATAATCAGCTTTGTAAAAGGAAAAAAGCCCCCAAACCCCACCAACCGAACAAGCAAACAAAAACTCTCAAGTTGCATGCATAAATTTTCTAAAAGGACCCAAAAATGGCCAATATCCATACTGGATTAGGCAAAAAGCTCCTCTAATTCAATGTCCTGCTGTACTGCGAAAAGTAATAGATTTTTAATGAAAGAATAAACAAAATCAGAATGGAAAGATTCTCCCCTGACATACTCTGCCTGCATTAGAAGACCTTGTAATAATAATCCAGTAAGCACATGTTAGTTGTGGTCCAAGAGCACACATTTTCTCTCAAGGAGCATGAATCAGCAATATGTCTATCCTAGCCTAGGCACACTTCAGTCTCATTACAAACATTTATTTGTTGTAAACAAGCTTGCAGTTCCTGTCCTTGACGTACTCAAATGTTTACATGTATTCTGTATCAAAGCTGCCTACAGTAAGAGTGTTTCCAAACCACACTGAAATGTGTAGTATCTTTCAATACCTGGAAAATCCTAAATGTCAGTATTCCCTTATGGCATCTTATTAGGTTTGAGCAGCTTCTTTTGTGCATCTTTGGTGGTAAAACACCTTAGCTTCAGTCTATTCAGATAGTTTGTCTGCACCATATCTAGTTTGCTACAGTTTTGATTCACATATAAGGTAGGCCATGGAATTAAATAAACGTTTAGGAAAACAGTTGATTCAGTACAGTTTTACAGACACTCAAGACGGGATCAGTCTTAGATGATTTATAACCTTACAACCATTACAGTGTTACGGTGTAGTATAAGCTACTGATAAAACAATTTTGTTTGTTTTCAATCTAACTCAAGTTATATTGCATTTTAAAGATAAATGGATTTTATTGTTAATATTAATTTTGATTTATATTATTCTCAAACCCTGACAACTTTCCTTTTCCTAGTTCCTTCCTTTTAGGACAGGATTTTGTGGAATAGGGTTTTGGAATTTTCCTCCTAGTTTTCCTTCAGTTCTGGTGGTCAAAACTCACTCCTTATCAGATTTTACTTTTTCATCTGATTCTCAAGGGTATTCCTCATGAATTTTCCTTACACTTCCATCCATTTTTACATCTCTTTGACAGCCTCTTATTTGTTTGCATCTTGAGTGCACCTCTTTTTTCCTGTTCTTTTATTGCTGCTATTAAAACAACTGCTTCAGAACAAGCCAAATTACTTTCCTTCAGTTGCAAAATTTTCTTATTATTAGCACTTTAAACAAAAAGTAATTTCTCAGGAATTTATAGGGAAGTAATATTCAGGAAGAATGGTCTTTCCTGCACTGTGAAACAGTGAAACACTTTCCTTCTGTGAAACTCAGACCAATAGTAATGCAGGTTAGAGTCATCTAAAACCTGATTCATAGCAGTTACTGCTTGTTCCCCATAGGCATGAAGGGTACTGCCCTTTGGAAAGCGCACAGGTAGAATTTTTCTTTCCAGCTTAAATTTCCATAAAATGTATGTTCTGTTGCAGTTACACCCAAGCCCTGTCAGAAGTGAATTTTACTTGCAGACACTGAAGAAACTCATTTCTGCTTGCCTTATTTATATCTTACTCGTAATCTTTTAATATGCTCTCACAGCCAGTCCTCGCTGTCTGCATTAAGCTTCTGTTTTTCCCAGAAATTTTAACTTACATTTGTTTTCATCATCAATTACCTAAGAGGACTCCACAGTATAATGGTAATGATCACAGACTTCATCATCAGAAGGCATGGAAAACAAAGACTGATATCAGAAAGCTGACTTTTTCTGATCCAGAACGTAGGCTCTGAGGTCCCCTTGAATCCACCTTGAAGGTGGCTCTGAGGCCACCTCACAAATTCTACCCTTTTCATTCCAGGTCCTGCAAGTCTAGCTTGCAGAGGGATTATTACATATACCAGTATGTGATGTATAACCAAAGCAAGAAAAACTAGCCACAGAATACCATTTACTAGGAACAGCTTTTCATGTGTTTACTGAGCTGATGAATTCTTTTATTAGGCACCCAAAAGGGAGAAAAAGCACTTCTTGGGAAAAACAGTAGAATATGCATTTTAAAGACTAAAGGGTGAATAAATAGAAGACATAGACATGTAGGCTAGAAACTGATTAGAATTATCTGTTTCTTATGGCAGCTGCTTGTTGTGCTTTAGATAATCTTTCTGAGAACAAAGGAGAGAGGTTTGCAGCTATGAAGAGGAGACAGATGGAATATGATGGACTTACTTGAACATTTTGAGATGCCCAAATGAAGACCACTATGCAATGCTACAATTATGTAGGAACAGAGAGATAGAAATCTGTTTTACTCCTTCTATTGCATAATGTTTACACTTACAACAAGGAGTTTATTCTGCAGATGAATATTTATAGATCAGTGAATGCAAAAGCTTTCTGACAACCTAGATGAGTATGTAATCTGTTCCCTTTTGGATTTTATTACTGCATTGTTATTTACTTCTTAAGTAGATGTTTCTCTTTTTATGAACTAAAGATGATATTTTATATAACTGTTCAAGATGCTGAATATAAGCATATTCTCTAGGATTTTTAATAATATTGAAAGTATCAGTGAAAATAACACTGCATATTATTGAAATGATAAGGTTGTGCTGTTTCAAAATATTGTAACACCCTTATGTTTATAAAATGAAGCAGACAGGCTTGTTCTCCAAGTCACAAGCTAGATGGACATACCTGGTTTCTGAATCTCTGGATGTTGGATAAAACACCTTTATGGGTGGGAAGTTTAGGTAATGGGAAACTTCCTATGGTTTTCCCTTCCAGAAAACTTAAATTTAGAAAAAGTGTTTAAGGTAAGGTAAAAGTGTTTAAGGCTGTAGTCAGATCACTTTTGGACGCTGGTGTACAATTTTCGCGTTTCAAGCTGGGCTGTGAAATCTTTGGTTCATCAGTGGTCTTTTCTCTGTTGTTATTATTATGAGTGTTACCCTTCAATATTGCTGCCACTGTGTGCACAAATATGGCATCATTTAAACTTTTCATATGCTGCATAGGTGTTGTCAGTGTTGGTACCTCTGCCAGTCACCTATACGGAAAAGAATAAAGGCCACTAGTTACTGTCAAAGGTGTAACATCCTTGCAACATCGGAAACTATTTCTTTGATTCCTCTCAGTCTGGGTACTGTCATCATGTTCCGTATTTTTATGGAGTACTCTTGAGATTGTGAGGGATAGTGACAAGGGATGGACTGATTATTAAATGGGAGGATGACAGCAGTCTCAGCAACAATGGTGAAAAATTCTGACCAGTAATTACACAGATACCGCTGCAGGTTGCCAGTAGGGTTTGCTGGATTTGGGCACCAAAAGTAAATCCTATAAGTGTGCATTTCTATTAGTATGTCAATTCAGCTGCTACATTCTGTATTCTCTTAAGAAAGATTGTCCAAACAGCCAGCGAGCAGAACGGAAGCATACACTCTGTTGCTGCTTTATAAGGGTAGTGTCTGTCAAGCTGGTTAAATGAGTGGCCGTATGGGCAGTCTCAAGACAACTACACTGACGTCCAGCCTCTGTCTGTTTAGAACATTATCTGTAGGCTCATGATGAGTAGAAGTTTGCTGAAAAGAGTAGTACAAGATCCAAAGGACTGTATGGAAGCTGCAATGGAGCTAAGAAAACCAGAAGAATGCATGCAATTACAGGAGACCGTTCTGTACTGGACAGATTTAAATAGCCTCATCCCTTTTCAACCTCATTATACTCCTTTTATAATATATTAGTAAACATACTGCTTTGTTGCAGAATGTAATTATGACTGTATTTTGTGCCCAAAGGAACTGGAAATTTGGTTTCAAGCCTGTTGTTAAGTTTTCAGTCTGCAAAGCCCACCCATGGTTTCTACTTAAATGCTTACTAAATGAACACTAATTTCTTTTTTCTTATTGCTGTGACTCAGGCCCTCCACTGTAATATACAGTATATACAATTTCTCATTTATATTGCCAAAATTTAGAACTTACATAAGCATAAAAAAAGGAGTTTGTTTTTTTTTTTTTTTTGCGAAGAATAGGAGCACATATTCAACTTTAAGCTTAAATTTGAGTTATCTTAGAAGTATATGGCTAGATATTTCACTGAGGTTGAGAGATAACAAAAAACCAATATAAATTGCTATTTTTAACCTATTTTAGAAGAAGGCTTTTATTGCCAATGGAAATACAGACCCCATTAATTGAAGTCCTGCTTTTTTGGATTATACCCTAAAGGTTCTTTATGTACATCATTTCTCCTTTTCAGGGGAGAGGGAGAATGGAAAGCAGTACCTGCTAATAGTGCTAGGAATAAAAATTTATTAAGGCTCAGACACCGTTTAGAGATTAATCTTTAACACTCTTTGACATCAAGTTGACATTTAATGGTTGTGACTATTAAATAGTTGTACCTGTATGTTTTGGTAAAGACTTTTGTGGAAGTCCACAAGCAATTATCAGAGATTGAGTTTACAGGCAACATTTTCATAATGAATCATACATTTAATTCTCTACTTTCTTTATTTAAGCTCACTAAGTGATTTTGGCATGTGACAGCTCCGGCATGGGGCCTCTACTGCTAATGAAAAGAATACTGCAAATAGGTGAGTTGGAGGAATCCATGGATATTAAACTTTTACATGTATTAGTTTATCACTCAAATGTGATACTGTGTTTGGATGACTGAGCCTCTAGTCCTCACCTGTTTGAAAAACATGTCTAAATGCTGCAGTGAGTTCTAGTGGAATAGCAAGCATACAGAAGACAAAAATGAGAATTTTTTTCTTTTAAAATCCATAGTGAATGCACTAAAATCTATCTTCTTTTCAGATCATCTCATATCACATCCCTAACTCTGCCAAAGCCTCTTGAGATGTCTTTTCTATATTCTGTAAAGTTATGCCTAATACAAACACAGTGTGAGTGAGTAATTCCTGGTGGCTGATGCCAATTTCTGCTGGTATGGTCAAGATTGTATCAACATCTTTTTGTAACTCTTCACTTTCTGTTTTCAGGTATGAACTTAGCTAAACTTCACACCCTTAAAATACAGTTGGAATATGAAACAAACAATGAAAGTGAACAAATCAGTGAAGAGTTATGTTGATCACAAATCAGCATAATGAGTTGCTGCTCATTAGGGAACCAGAATAACTGATGGCATCTAATAATATAGTTAAATGTGTCAGCAATTACCATAAACACGAAATTTTAGTAAAATAAACAGTTTGTCAGCCTAATGAATCAGTCAATGAAAGACTTTTAAAAGTCTGCATGTTAACGACAACTTCATTTTGGAGCCAGGAATTGTGAGTGATGATGGTTTGCTGCCAGGCATTGAATTTTAAATGGTGAAGAAACATCCTCAACATAATCAGTCATCCGTTGTTACACATGGCATTCTATCTGCTACTGTGTTACTGTCCAAAATGATATAACATTCTCAAAGGCAACATGTGAGTACCAGGTTTTTCTTTTTACTGCAAAGGTAAAACAAAGCATGTGAAACATAATGCCTTCCTGTAATGAAAGAGATGGAAAACAGAGGTTTTTAACACTTATTATATATATAAAATTGCCCCTTTAAAGGAACTTTACCTGCTTTTATTGAAGTCCTCCCAAAAGCAAATCAAAACCTAAGATTTCTTTTACCAGTATGATGATATAGTATTTCACAACCTGAAGACTGGTTGTATTCCAGATCTGTTGTGAAGGTAACATCCATAATTTGCAAAAGTAACATTTACATTTTCACACAAGATACCTACTTAAAGCCTGTGAATCAGCAGCAGATGTATGTGTGCATGTGTGTTTATAAACCAATGGAAAGCTTACTAGAGAGCCCACATCCTCATAATTTGAATGTCTTTGCATGCCTGTTGAGTTTACCTCCATAGCTCCCTATGTCTCAATCCCCAAAAGCTTTTTCTTTTATTTCTGTGGATGTTTTTCATGTGCTGATGCTTTTGAAGACATACAGATCTCAAATACATGTTGCACATATTAAAATATGGTAAGTTTTAGTTGGGTTTTTTTTATGTAACAGAATACGGTATTCAATTTCTCTTTGACATTCTTTACGTCCTTGCTCTTTAGATAATCATTTCTAGATTTTTCACAAAACCCCCCTTTATTATATCATGGAGTTCACAAGACAATTACAAAATTATATGTTATGGCCCCAATTCTGTCCCTATGTACAGAAACATGACAGAGAAAATTAAAGCAGGCTTTGCTAATTAGATCTTAATTTACTGAGAATTTACGTATTCTTTATAGCCAATTCTATCATGTTCTGTGTTCCTGCAGAACAAGGATGGGATTAATTTTGAGGAATTTAGATTAACTTTGAGGAATTTTATGAGTTGTTTTACACATGTAGCAATAGCTTGATTTTATTTATGTCCTACAAAATTCAAACTATGATTGCTAAAGAAAGGATGCTATGGAGATGCAGTCTTTTAGAATTGTGTTTCTAACAATCCAAATGTTATAGGACTCAAAATAATTTACTTTTTTTCCTCCTTTCATTCTGGTAATTTGTCTTTGCTGCCAAAACACCCTTTGCTAGTTATGGTATTTAATAATATTTTTACTGCATTCCAAGATGTTATGATAATAAAAGCTGAAAAATTGTTCTCCCAATGGCATTTTTATAGTGCATAACATTTTGCAAAATATTGTGTATCCTGAATGTTCTCAAAGCATCTTTAATGAAAAGTTGTCAAGATTATTGTGAATATTAGCAGCATTTGGTATCTGAGAGATAATGACTGGGGAAAACATTGGGAAAGAACCTGAGAGACATTCTATCTCCTTCTTGAGGAGGAGTTTGGTTTTGAAGCTATTTATACACTTTAGTTAAATATGCATATTCTGATTACTGAATTTTCAGTACCTTCTACTGCAGAAAAAAAATTACCTAGAATGTAGTTACATACCATACGAAATATTAAAATACTGCGTGGTACAACAGAGAACAAAAAATGTGAGCAAGTTTGTTTGTCTTTCTAATTTATTCAAATTTAACTTTGCCAATCTTTATCTAAATTCAGTTTCGAGCTACTGATTTTCAGGTTAATAAATGATCTGCAGCCCGTGCTCAAAAATTGGGAAAGGTCTGATTGTAACTTCAAAAGATCACTAGTACCTGAAGACCTGACTCATCTTCCAAGGTGCAGTAAAATAACAGAAATCTCTCAGTCGTGTTGTTTACTTCCTTAATTTATTTTTTTCTATGCATATTAAAAAACTAGGAGGATTTGCTTATAAATAATCTGTTGCTGACACTCCATGTTAATGAGGCTCTGTGAGGGGCAGCTTTCTGAGCTAACATTTAGTCTCTGATTATTTTTAACTTTTAGAAGATGACAAGATGACTACAAATCTGTATCTCACACAAGATAATTTAGATTGAACTCTCTGACCTTTATGATTTTGTTCCATGGACCACAGTAAACAGGCTATTCAAATTATTATTAATTTCTTTGGTGTCTGTGTCTAGTTTTAAATGTTCTATTACATCAGCTGCACAAAGATTTCCCTGCATGTAGTATGGGAAAGATGCTGACCTAATTATTTTAGAAATAACTATGTAGAAACATCTAAAAAGATTAACAAAGGAAATATTATGTCACTACCAAATTAATAACGAAAATAGCATGAAAATCACTGTATAATTATCTAGGTTTCCATAGAAACCATGTTTGATGGGTCACCAAAAAGACTTCTGATTGGGCTTTAATACTTCTGCTCTCCCTGTAATAGACATGATTTCTGTTCTGCCTTTCACAAACAACTAACCAATTTTTCAGTAGCATGAGTCCTTATCTTATGCTCTTTAAGCAGCACTTACCCAAATCTTTTTAAGAACTCTTGAACTTGAAACATGTAAAAATATTTTTAAAAAAGCAACAAATACCATGCTATCAAACAAAAGAAAAATATAAAAAAAGAATAGATTTGGATATGGTAATATTTCTATGTTATCACAACACAATAGTTATGTAAAGATAAGCAAAGGCATTAATGCAAGAAACAAGTTGGGGTCTTTATTACTTGTCATTGTAACTTTTCATTACATTTTCTCATTGAGCTTTCTCAAAGGCTTTGGCCCTTAAGTACTAATAATATGGATGTAAGCAAATGATCCCCAGTGCTAGCAATGGTGAAAAAGGTGTGGCACATCCCATAAATCCATATTCTACTAGAAACAGTAAGAGTTTTATCTGAATTTGTTTCAGTTAAATCATCTGGATTGACAGCTATTTCTGGCAAGACTTTTTGCATGCTTCTTTTACAGCAGATTTTAGCAAAGCCATCTTTAAAAATGCCTATACCTAAGGAAAGAAAAACTATGCAACATTATTTTCTTCTGCCAAAGTTGACGAAAACATTGTCCTTGTGTTCATGCACCCAGTTTTCCCAGAAAGCAATCATTCAGAAAAACTCTAATTGAATTAAACATTATTTGTTTGCAAATAATAAATGGATATTTGAAATATTCTGTAATTGACCTTCCAGAGGCTGCACAACCTTTCCATTGTTCCATCACTTAAGGAAGCATTAAAGTAGTTTCTGAAGTAGAGCTCAATTCTAATTGTGTACACTCAGAGGAAAACTACCCATACACACTGCTGTGATTCCAGCAACTGAGAAGCAGAACAAGGGTAGGGTGGAAGCTGGTAGAATGGATGTGTAAGGTACTTACATGTGCTCTCTGGCCTACTTCTAGATCTATCTGTTCATGTGTGGAGAGCACTG